>NW_006283588.1:2057616-2059327 GCF_000327345.1 Myotis davidii
GGCCTGCAAAGTTTCTGTTGAGAAATCAGCTGACAGTCGTATGGGTATTCCCTTGTAGGTAACTGACTGTCTTTCTCTTGCTGCTTTTAAGATTCTCTCTTTGTCTTTTGCTCTTGGCATTTTAATTATGATGTGTCTTGGTGTGGTCCTCTTTAGATTCCTTTTGTTTGGGGTTCTCTGTGCTTCAGCATGTCACACTTTAAAAACACAGAGAATCTTGCTCAGATGGGAGATCAGAGGCAAATTGAAAACTTAGTGGCATTCGGAGGAAGAAATAACTGAAAGCAGTGATTTTCCACCATTGTGCCACAAGAAATTTTAAAACACACAATACTATTTAGTCAGGGACACTGACCTCCTTTCCCCTAGATTCTCAAATTAAAGAAAAAGTGACAGAGCAAACAATACCCAACCAGTTTGAATGGATCAAAATTATACTTATTTTTGATCTGTTTGGGAAAAAAAAAAAAATATATATATATATGTTGTGCCACAGAATTTGAGTAATTAGTTTATGTGTGCCATGGGATGAAAAGGTTGATAATTTATGACCTAAAGCAGTGGTTCTGAACCTGTGGGTCACAACCCCTTTGGTGGTCGAACGACCCTTTCACAGGGGTCACCTAAGACCATCCTGCATATCAGATATTTACATTACGATTCATAACAGTAGCAACATTACAGTTATGAAGTAGCAACGAAAATAATTTTATGGTTGGGTCACAACATGAGGAACTGTATTTAAAGGGCCGGAAGGTTGAGAACCACTAACCTAAAGGAATACCCTGCACCTCCCATCCCAGAAGGAGCCAGCAGCATTTAGTGAGTTACTTTTATGCCAGTGGTCATTTCTGGGAAGTATTAATTTACATAAAAATTCAAGACTATGAGGAAGACAAAATCCATTTTTAAATGATTTGTAAAATCTCCTTAACATGCAGTTCAACAACTGGCACGCCGTGTGAGGGTGACTGGGCTGGAAGCTCTTGTAACAGCTGATGAGGGTTCATGCATTGGTTCTGCAGGAAGTTAGATGCAAAGCAGAACTGACTCTCACGTTGTGATGAGATGCTCTGTATCCACCCTGCGTCATCTCTTACAATGTAGTTATGGTTGGAACACACATCAGAGGGACTCGAGAGATCTCCTGGATCTCCTCCCCAGGTCCTTGTCATCCATGACCACAGTGTGACATGGGCTAAGACATGCTCTGTCCCAAACCATAATGTGCACAGGTGCCACTCCCTGGGCATGGTCCTTATTCCCAACTCAGCTCCTGGGCAGACTTGAAAGGCACTGACACTTCTGCCCTGGCTTCTAAAATCTCGGACATAATACAGTGGACTCCAGTGACACAAGAAGGTACTTGGCTAATATCCCATAATCACTGCTCTGAATCCCATTTGCCTTTAATGAAAACGTTTATAATGTTATCAACCAGGCTGATAAGGAGGGTGCTATTTTGTCTTGAATTTTTTTTTAAAAAAAAGGGTAGATATTGGGGGACTTCAATTTTCTTGAGGATGCTGCTATCTTTCTTAGCTTTTTTTTGAGAACTGAATTCATCTCTTGCCAGAGGCTAATTCCAGCATGTCATAAATGCAAGAAGTTTCATCAAAAGGTTGGTGGAACCTTGAGGCGTCAGCAGGGCTGAATACATGTTATTGCCTACTGTTATGGTGGCAAGCATGTCCCCAAACCTGAAGATCTG
>NW_006283588.1:2060550-2061463 GCF_000327345.1 Myotis davidii
ACCAGACAGTCCTGCTTCTCCCGTTTGAGTCTGTGCCCCTAAAGCCTCTCCCGGATCTGGAGCTCAGAGTCTGCGACTCCCTCCCGATTGAAAACGCCAACCGCGCACTCCGCACCTCAGAATTTGACTTCAGCACTGCGCCTCCTCTGAGTGTCCGTATACGTTACTCTTTCCTCCTAGTTGTAGGACTTCCACTCAGCCAGCGTTCCTGTGGTTCTGGGTGATGTCCCTTCCGTCTTTTAGTTTCACTTTTGAAATGGTTGTTCGAGGCGGCAAACTCCGGCGTTAACCTATGCCGCCATCTTCTCTGTCTCTTAGCTTTTTTTTGAGAACTGAATTCATCTCTTGCCAGAGGCTAATTCCAGCATGTCATAAATGCAAGAAGTTTCATCAAAAGGTTGGTGGAACCTTGAGGCGTCAGCAGGGCTGAATACATGTTATTGCCTACTGTTATGGTGGCAAGCATGTCCCCAAACCTAAAGATGTGCATATATTATTGCCTGTTACTAGACAGCTGAGGGCATTTCAATTTACATGTTATTGCCTCCTGCTGGCCAAACAGCTGAATAGCCGAAGGCATTTCCTCCAACCTAACAATGCCTACTGTATACCAAACCTTAACCTTTGATATGTATATCTGCTTTGCTATAGGGCAAAATGTGGGAATAAAAAGAGCCCTGGGTCCAGAGACTCAGAGAATTTAGCTACTACAGCTAAGCTTCCTCTGGCTCCCCCACGGATAACAAATTTATATTTTATATTTGGTCTCTTTATTAACTTACATGCAACCCTTCTCCTGATTCCTGAACCCTTCTAGATGCTGGCTATCACCCCGACATTAATCTCTCTGTAAATTTTTGATGTTGGAGGCTAAGCATTTGTCTATGATCATATATTTGTTTGTTTTGTACCA
>NW_006283588.1:2064790-2067851 GCF_000327345.1 Myotis davidii
AAGTAGCTGTTATTAATATGTGATGATATTAATCAGGAGTATCAGTTTTTCATTATTTTCTGCACCTCTAAAATGTAACACATCTTAGACTTAAAGTTTCTGCAATTAGAAATAGCACTAGTCCTTCTCTGCTTTCAGCATATGGATAAAGATATGTAATTTCCCAGCTGCATTTCTCTCTTAGGCCAGAAACATGGAGAAGGATCAGCTAAGGAGTAAAACCCACACTGAAGTATTACACGCTTTCTCAAACATATAACAGGAAAGTAGTGTAGCTAGTGCAAAATCATCAATACTTGGAGGCCCAGGAGCACCAGCCTACAAGGGGGAAAAGAAGTGAACAGATGTTCATAAATATTTTTTTCCCAGCTCCTCAGCAAAGACAATGAAATAAACTAGAGAACAGAACAGGTCTGTTTAACTCTGACTAAGGCACCTTACTCATGAAACATGCAAATACTCCCTGGTAGAAAGTAACTGAATAAACTGCTGGGTTATACTTACAACCACTCCAGTGAGAAAATGCTATGATCTAATCTACACATACTTCCAGTCCCTAGGAGGCATGCTTTTAACAGCAACACTGATGATAGATAGCATGGGAACACTACTTACCTATATTTAGTGCTTTGGCATATACAGTCCAATTAAATACATTAAAAAGTTAACTTTTTCATTAAGGATCAATCCCGCTCACCAATCTGAGTGGAAAACTCATCTTGACTTTGCTCATAGCTTTAGAGAAGTTTTAATTTGCCATTCCAAGTTTCAACAGCAACAGCCAGAAATCTTACTGTGTATGAATCTCTGTCTGAAGGCAATTAATAATATCAGTCTTGGCTTGTGCAGATTTGCAATTCTTGCACAAAATAGGGACGTGAATGCAGAAGCATGTTGAATGTGCTTTTCTGTCCAGATTCAACTCAGGTCTATAAATAACTATTGATTTTTAAAAGTATATATGGTAAAAACTATTTGAAATATCTCCACAGCATCCAAGCCATTGATATTGGCTATGGAATGGAAGAAGTTTCTAATAAAATTCAGATTATTTTGTTGAATTTGTACTCTACTTAGGATTAGCTTCTTCTGTCATCTTGGGGATACAGAAGTTAATATCAAGTGAACAGTCTTATCCACTTTAACCACTAATATCTCCAGGATATTTTAAATTATATGATGATTGGCAGAAGTATTTAGGGGGACAACAGAACCTTTAGGTTCTTATGGCTTCTGATGGGTTCATTTCTTGTTACACAAAAATATTGTATGAATGTTACCAGGTAACCACATATATGTGAGAAACAGTGGCAGCTGGTCCCTTATCAAGTACATATGGCTTCTGTTAAGTCTAAAACATTTTGCTTGATTAAAACAAGGTCAAGCCAATTCAGGGAGATGGAGAACAAGGAGCTAACAGTTGTAATATATGCTAATACTTGCTGAGAGAGTAATTCCCGCACACACACACACATACACACACACACACACACACACACACAGGCCACAATGAGGAAAAAGAAACCAGGAAAGCTACTTGGAAAAGTTGAAATGTGAGTTGAAGTTAGAAAATGAAAAGGAGATAGGCAGACAAAGCGGGGGAAAGAGGGGGACAAACGGGCACTCCCCAACAAGGAAATAATATCATTTGCTAAAACAAGGGAAAACAAGAAGTAGTGGCATATAGGGAGGTTGCTCAAGTCTTTCCTAGGGCCAGAGAAAAGGGGAGTGGCGAGAATGAGCTTGGAGTATAAGGTAGAGGGCAGAGAGGGTTAGCAAATTCACTACATGCAGTATGGCTGCCTCCTGACGCTATGGCAGACTTTCTCACGTAACCATAGTATTTGCCTTAGTCCATTCAGGTTGCTGTAACAAAAATTCATGCTTTTGGGTGGCTTAAACAACAAACATTTATTTCTCACAGTTCTAGAGGCTCAGGAATCCAAGATGAAGGCACACGCAGATTCGATGTCTGCTGAGAAGCCTGGTTCATAGACAACCATCTCCTCTGTTTGTCCCCATAGGGTGGAAAGGGGCAAGGGAGCTCTCTGGTATCTCTTTTCTAAGAGCACTAATCTCATCCATGTTCCACCATAATGGCCTACGCGTCTCCCAAAGGCCCCGTTCCCGAATACCATCACATTGGAGGTTAGACTTCCACATGCGAGTTCTAGAGGGACATGAACATTCAGTGACTGAAGCAGCCTTTCTCTCGGACTCCCTCACAGCCTGACCATTCTCAGTACAGCATCCCAGGCAGTCTCAACTCATTTACTTCAAGAGGCTACCCGGAGCACATCATGCATGCTGTACCAGAGAGTGCGAATTTATCCAGAAGACACGAGAGAAACACCAAACCTATTCAACAGATGTTTGGCAAGATCCATCCCTCTTTTTAGAAAGGTGATTGGGACAAAAGTGTGAATAAGGTATCAGAAAGGTGCTATGAGCTAAATGACCCACACCGTGACCCTAACCTTGATTTCATATGTTGAAGCCCTAAACGAGGGAGGGGGTTGGTGGGGCACAGTCTGTGGGTGTACAAGGCCTGCAAAATCATTTGTTCTGGCTCTGCCAAGGCATTAGGGGTGAGTTCATTAAATGTCTGACCAAATATAGCAGGCTAATTGTTAAGTTGTTATTTTTTTATGGCCTGAGGACGATGTTATAAATATCCAAATGGTCCTTGGAAGAGAAAAAGTTTCCCCACCCCTGCCCTAAACCCTAAGCCTCAAGTTCTGATCCAGCATAAATTTGTGAATCTGTGTTTCTAAATAAGCTCCCACGTTGATCCTGATGGATGTTGTCATGTTTAACACTGCTGTTCTGTCTTGCATTCTTCTCTAGGTAGCTCTAGATGATGTTCTGGACAGCACAGAACTTCTGGGAACAGTAGCATCATACCCTTTAGTAAGTTACCCAGGGCTGGACCATTTACATCATTTTCATAAAAAGCATCAGAGTTCCTATTTTTGGTAATCATCCAAATTACAAGTAGCTTTTGATGTTTATAGACAATGATGGGATGCTGCACCAAACACTCATTTTTCTAAGTAAAAGA
>NW_006283588.1:2069284-2081445 GCF_000327345.1 Myotis davidii
GTAAAAATAATCACTTAATACAGTTTCTTGACTTTGTGGAGGCGCACTTTGTGAATAAAGTTATATAAGTTTCAAGTGGACATTTTTATAATACATCGTCTGTATATTGTATTGTGTGTTCACCACCCAAGGTCAAGTCTTCTTTCATCACCATTTATCGCCCCTTTAAAATGCTATGATGGGATTATATTTTAACCCAGTAATGTTTTTATAGATAAATTGACACAATGTATCCTGAAATTTTCAATTTTAATTGTACATGAATGTTAAAAATAGAAATTATGCCATCAGGAAATTTCAAATGTGCCTCTTTAGACATTTCTATAATGCAATGAAAGCTAGCAAAAAATGTTGACTTTTGCATATTAAAATATCAAGGAGTGAAGTGCTGCCCCATGCATTTGAAGGACAAATTATTAGTTATTTTTCAAAAATGGAAATAATAAATCTTGAAAATCACTTAAGAGAGGATGTAATACACTAAGCTGGCACTAGCTGGTACATTTAATTGTTGCAACAATATTAGTGCCAAAATTCAAGGGCTGAGTGAAAACATTTTGCCCTCTACTGGTAAACAATTAGCTTTTCAAAAGGAAATATATACATATAATCTGCAAAAGGCAAAAAAAATAAAAAAAATGGAAAGGTTCCATTTAATAGCTAATCACACATCAAATTGCTCTTACCATGAGCATTTCTAACCTTAAATATAAAAGTATATTTATATAAGAAATCTATTTCCTCCATTTTTGTATGCTACACTTTGATATTATTACAAAATTCTGTGCAGAATACAGTGTTAAAAATGAAGCATTTCAATATGTTTTTATTTCAGTAGTTCTCAAAATAATTTTAATAATGTATCTTAAAATAATTTCTTCTGTGGAGATAATTACATAACCCTGATCAAAACCATGCCAATTTTTTTAAAAGTCTTTTGTTTCTTTCACTAAAGTTTAAATATAAGATTATGTAATAATATTAAACTTCCTACTAATAGGTAGTTATTAATAAATGATCCTTAGCTTAAGTTTTTGAAGAAAAAATGTATGTGTATAAAATGTAAATACAAATAAGTACATTTTCTATTACTTGCCATTAAGAAGAGGATATGTGATCTTAATGAGAAATGAATAATTATTTCCTAGCAACAAGAATAGCATTAGCCTGTTCTTAATAATAGCAGAAATAATGGCCTTCAAATTCTGTTTTAATGAAAGAAAACAAGTCTGAATATTTGTTCTATAGAAAGTCACAAAGAAGAGTGCTTTCAATTGTAAATAGTTTATAAATAGTTTTTTAACTTAAAAATTCTTAATTTATGGTTTTGATGTTTTATCTATTGGTGAATCAGAAAAATAAATTTAACCAGGATTATTAATATCTGTAATTTTTCTAAAATGCAGGATGCTAATATCACATATCTTAATACAAAATATTTCAAGATTTTCTGAATTGCATTGTTACTATGCTTTTATTTTATCTATTTCTTAATTTTGAAAAAGCCAGGAACATTTACTTCTTCTCTGTCTGTGGTAATTGCTGAGAAGTATTATTTTATCAAAAAATTTAGGATTCTGATTAAGACAAAATTTATTTTAAAATGATAGAAAAGCATGGGATGAAAGTTCTTGTAAAAGCCTGATGTTCAGGCGTTGGCACTGCATTCACCCAGCAGTTTTTTTTAAAAAAATATATATTTTATTGATTTTTTACAGAGAAGAAAGGAGAGGGACAGAGAGTTAGAAACATTGATGCGAGAGATCAATCAGCTGCCTCCTGCATACCCCCCAGTGAGGATGTGCCCGCAACCAAGGTACATGCCCTTGACCGGAATCGAACCTGGGACCCTTGAGTCCGCAGGCCGACGCTCTATCCACTGAGCCAAACCAGTTCGGCCACCCAGCAATTTTTTTAGTTGAATTTTTTGGGTGACACTGTTAACAAAATTATATGGGTTTTGGGTACACAATTCTATAACACATCATCTGCACCATATTGTGTGTTCACCACCCCAGCCATCACCATTTATCATCCCTTTGCCCTCCTCTACTTCCATCCCAGCATTTTCTCTAAGTTGTCATTGGAAAAGCACATCAGAAGGACTTCAGAAATTTTCCACATCTCCTCCCAAGGCCCTTGTCACCCATGGCCACAATGCAACACTGAAGCTTAGAAATGTCCCCTATAAACAGTGATGTGCACAGGTGCCACTCCCACTGCATGGTCCTCTTCAAAACTCAGCTCTGGGCAAACTTGAGGGGCACTCAAACTTCCGCCCTGGCTTCTAAAGTTCCATCATCGAACAGGTTCCTGGGGTGTGTTGTTTTGTTTTTACCTATAATACGATGTTTTATCTATTGATGATTCAAAAACCCAGGATCACTTGTTTCTGCAATTTTTCTTTAAATTTCAAAAATTCACAAAACCAGTCTTTACTGTTTGTTTGCTTACCTTTCAATTTCCAGGTTTTTATGCATTCAAGGCAGTAAGGGTCACATAAAGATAGACTTGTTATTTAAATATTTAGACAAAAATTTTCATTTATCCTTATGTATTTAAAGCAGTGGAACTCTGATTACATATTTGTATGACTGAATATTTAAATGAGGTTATGGAAATTCATCCAGAATCTCCCAAGAGTTTTAAGCCTGTTAATCATGCTCTTTGTCTTTTGGAACTTGAAAGAAAATGACTGGACATCACAGAGTCCATTTGGAAGTGTCATCATGGTTTTGTTTGTATGTTTGTTAAAGCAATTCATGTGGTGCTTTTCTAAATACTCAAATGGAAAATCCAAAATTTGGTTTTCTCCAATGATTTTATGAATATTTTAATAAAAATTGATTAAAAGTCATTTACATAAATATTTAACATGACTTTACTTATAAGAGCACATTAAGGACTGCCAACTGCAAGATAATATTTTCATTATGATAGCTGCAATTTTATATACTAGGTTTTAATACTGAAATTCCAAATTATCTTAGTAACTTCTAATTGGTAATATTTTCCCAACGAAAATTGTATAGTTGTCAAACTGTGTTTTCTACTCTGATAAAAGCAAAATTATATTCCTGTTTAAAATATCATATTGTGTTATTACTCAAAATATCTTTGTTGCATGAAATTATCACCTCAAATATACAATGTTAATTATATTGAGGTTGATAAAGAAAAATGACAACATTATGAGTGCATGTATACTATCAATTCATTCTTTTCTCATTTAACTATAACAATTAATAGTAGAAACATATTATCCAGTCTTGGCATAAGTTACCAAGCAATAATATCAAAACAGGAATATTTCAATTAATAGGTCATGTTTGCATATATTTTTGAGCCTACATATAGAATTCTCTGTAATTCTACCCTATTGCATTACTTTATTAAGAAAGCTATTAAATTCCCTCCTTATCTATATTCATGGATTAATTGGCCAGATAGAGATTTTTCCAATTATACTCTTCATACACATTATATTCACTGCTTACTTATTAATTCAACAGGTGACAGTATAAATTAAATACTTATTCTTTATCACTGCTTGGCATTTGCTTTTCAGTGAATTTTTTTCTACTTTTTTTTAAGGTCAGAACACAGTATTTGGTTTTGTTTTCTCATGTACTGATAAGTGACTAAATCACACGTAAAATGTTAAAAGTTATCTTGCTCTTAAGTAAGTTTATACTTTGAGGAGCTATTCTGCAGAAATAGTGTCTGGTGCCAACTTCTTAATGGTAAATAAGTGGGTTTTTAAGGAATGGAGTTATGGTAACATTTTTAAAATGATATCTAATGTTCATTAGAGAAAAATGCATGCATCACATGGGGACTCATTAAGTGAAAATATACTAGACTTAGCTTCCCTTATTTGATTATTTGATGCATACACACACACACACACACACACACACACACGCTAGAGGCCCAGTGCATGGATTCATGCACTGGTGGGGTCCCTCAGCCCGGCCTGTGCCCTTTTGCAATCCAGGACCACTCAGGGGATGTCTACCTGCTGGCTTAGGCCCGCTCCCCGGGGGATCAGGCCTAAGCTGGCAGTCAGACATCCCTCTGGCGCCTAGGAGGCCTTGGGCAATGTCCAACTAACAGTTTAGGCCCAATCCCCATGGAGAGCAGGCCTAAGCCATTAGTCTGACATCCTTAGCGCTGCTTCAGAGGCGGGAGAGGCTCCCACCACGTCTGGTGTGCTGGCTAGCCATGAGTCAGCTTCTGGCTGAGCAGCGCTCTCCCTGTTAAAGCGCACTGACCACCAGGGGGCAGCTCCTGCATTGAGTGTCTGCCCTCTGGTAGTCAGTGCGCATCACAGCGGCCGGTCATTCCCGGTCTTTCTGCTGTTAGGGTCAATTTGCATATTAACCTTTTATTTTATAGGATATATCCCTTTTCTGAAATAAAAATCCAGATGGATTGCATTTCTTAATACATTGCTCTTTGGTTGTACTGAAATAAAATCCTTAGCTATGGACCTTATGAGCAAGACAGCAGATTGAAAATAAAATTATCTGAAAAATGGAATCATAAAGTTGTTATGGATAGAAAGAACTCCTTTAAGTATGTATTTTATTTCCACAAATTGAAGTGTGGTTCATTTAATTTTTCCCTTACCATCTATAATATAAAGGAATATATAACCTCAATTCCTTCCTAAGTACTTTAAATCACTAAGTATGCCTATTTCCTTTCCTTTCCTTCCTTCCTTCCTTCCTTCCTTCCTTCCTTCCTTCCTTCCTTCCTTCCTTCCTCTCTTTCTTCCTTCCTCGGTTCTTTTCTCATCCTTTGACTGAGCTACAGTACTCTTTTGATGCTGTGGGAAAAAACTCAGAATTAGAAGAGTCAAACTTGGTCTACAGATTTTGACTCATTCTTAACAATTCTACGCACTTGGACCAATTACTTAGTCTTTGTGATTCTCAGTTTTCTTCACTGCAGGGCTGATTTGGGGATAAGCAGTAATGTGGAAAAAGCATATGTCATACATTATATGCTCAATAAATAGTAGCGATTATGATTAAGGAGAAACATATACATTTTAAAAGTTAAACTGACAAAGCATAAAGAAAATAGAAAATAAGGCATGTTTGTGGGGCGGCCAGAAAAGAAACAGTTTGCTTTTCTATTGGGCACAGACCTTTACGGCACACACCTTCCCTGTTAAATGCTATTCGTGTTCCTGAAGCTTTTTATCCACAATCAAGACTGGATGACCAGGAGCAAAACCTAAAATGCAGCCACATTTGGGAGCTGGATCTAAGACAGGTCAAACTCCACTCAATTTCTCAGGGCTAGTGAGGGTAATAAAAGCTATTTGTTGGCTCAGAAATTTACCTTCTGAAATGAGAGAAGGTAAATCGGCCAAGGGCGAGTGGTCTCAGGAAACACTTTAAGGATGTACTGAAAACAAGCCTGCGGCTGTAGCGTCTACTAGTAAGTAGACAGCTGGGAAAGCACCACAATGGACAGGACCTGCTGGCAGGCCACTGCCAATCATGCAATGGCCCGACTATTCAGTAAACAGACTAGTTCCATGGAGTCCAAAAGATGTGCCGGGCATGGTGTCAGGTCCCCAAGGCGTCTGCACTGTGGCTTCTGTGCGAGGTCACAGGTGCAGGTCCAGAATGATTTTATCCATTTTCTCAGGAATGTTACTTTCTGGATGAAGGCTGCTTGTCATGCACCCCTTCACTAGCCACTTACAGATAATTATTTTATAGCTATGCTTATTGCTGAGAACATTCCAGTGCAGCTGTTCTGATCGGCCTTAGCCCTAACATGTTTAATTCAAGAAACATGAGGATCTAGTCACCAGCCACCTACCCATGGTCAAGTGTCCATAGCATTTGGCCGTTTAACACAGATATGTGGTTCTCTTTCCTAAAATACCCCCTTGGATATGAGCCCCTTATGGTTAACCCTTAGGAGCTTATTAATCCCCCAAACTGGAGATACTTCCATGACCAATAGTCCATCTTGATTCTATGTAAAAGGATTGATTCCATGAGAGTAGGCATGAGCATTGCAGAAGCCTCAATATCCTGCCAGAACAGTTACAGCTCAATACCAGTGAGCAGTTCATGATTTATCAGTAACTGCTACAGAGCTAGTGTCTCCAGGCAGAAGTAAGCCTGCCCAAGCAGCCTTCTGTAAAAAGTGGTCTGTTCTTTATGGGTTGCAGAATTCTGAATATCCTGAAAGAGTCTATTGAATCAAAATGGTTGTAGTCAAATTTAGATACTTTTGCCCTAAGTGGTTTGGCTCAGTGGATAGATTGTCGGCCTGCAGACTCAGGGGTCCCAGATTCGATTCCGGTCAAGGGCATGTAACTTGGTTGCGGGCACATATCCAGTGGGGAGTGTGCAGGAGGCAGCTGATCGATGTTTCTCTCTCATCGATGTTTCTAACTCTCTATCCCTCTCCCTTCCTCTCTGTAAAGAATCAATAAAATATATTAAAAAAAATTTAGAGACTTTCTGTAAGCCAATTGACAAACATAGCTGATAGGTGGATTATTTGAGAATATATGAATTCACATTATAAAATAAAACTGAGTACAATTTATAATATGGCTACCTGAAACATAAGTATATAGAACAAGCAATAAAGAATAAATAATGTGTTTCTGATATGAGTTTCCAACCCTTCCTGCCTTAGTCCTTTGGGGATGCTATCATGAAATGCCAAAGACTGGGTGGCTGATAAACAATAGAAATGTGTTCCCCACAGCTCTGGAGGCCGGTGGTCTGAGGTCAGGGTGCCAGCATGGTTGGGTGAGGGCCCTCTTCCAGGTGGTAAGCTACTCTCTGTATCTTCCTCATGTGGTGGAATGGACTACGGAACTCTGTGGGGTCTGTATTATTAATTCAATAATTCCATTAGGCTCCACCTTCAGCACCTAAACAGCTCCCAAAGGCCCTCCCTTCTAAATACCATCACATTTGGAGTTCAGGAGCCATGAACAGTTTTAAACAGGAATATGATTCCATATGATAAAGAGTGCTGAGAGTGGATTGCAAGGGTAAGAGACTGGAAATTGGGGGTTCCGTGTGAGGCTTCTGGAGTTTTCCAGGTGCAGAGAAGAGGAAGAATTCAGTCTCTGTCTGAGGATAAACAAAACAGAACTTGATTTAGGCAGATCAGGCACAAAGGAGAAATTGAGGACACTGCTGATTTGTGGTTTGTGCACCTGAGCAGAGTCAGTCACTATGACAGGGTAGGCTGGAGGGACCTGCTTTCTCATAGATTCACATTTCCAAACCGAGAACCCTCCGCTAAAGCAGCCCTCCGCCCTCTCTCAGCCCCATCACTCCTTTCTATGGAAGGGGCTTGACTTACATGATCGGTCAATTTGGGAAAAGAAGCTAAGCATAAGGAGTCAGCCCCCTCCTCATGCTTTTCATGTAACTTGGCTTCAGAAGATGTACATTCTCTGCTTCCCCAGCCTGTGTAGGCAGGTGGTAGAGGTGGCGGGTAGCTCACCCTGGGAGTCGATACAGGTATGGGAATTCACTGTGACTACCACTAAGCACATCCTCCATCGTGGCTTTGATCAGCAATAAATCTGGCATTTGTCACTCCGTCTGACTTCAGCATCTCTCTGAGGAAATTCTGGCAAAATAGCATATTCGGGGGAATCAGGAAGCAAGAGGTCTGCTTGGGACATATTATGGTTGAGAGACAAATAGCTGGGTATTTCAAGTCAACTCATGCAGATCAGAGGCAGAGACGGCGATTTAGCGTCATTGGTATACATATTATAAAAACGCACGTATGATTTTCTGGGCAAGTCATTGTTCAACAAATAAGTAAATATTTATTATGAGTAGATAAAAGGATCCATAATGGACTAGAGCAGTAGCCATCAATATCACTGTACTTTTTAAAAGAGATCAGGCTCCTCATGCCTGATTGGATGTCACCATGCCAACTGCCCCAGAAGATCATCTTAGCTGAGTCACACTACCCCAGAAGGCCTTCCAAGTGTACTTCCTATAGATCAACCACCAGCATTTTATCCTTGGCTGGCTCAGTGTAAATGATTTGATGCAAATAAAATTGAATTAAAAATCCCAAACACTTCACCTCTGATTCATCCAAGGCCCACGGAGACTGAAGACATCTGAACTCTGCAGGAACAGGCTCATGCGGCTGAACCTCCCGCACTGATTAAATGACTACCCTGTGTAGGACTGAGGTGGGGATGGAAGCTGGGCGCCGAGGTGTATGTATGTATGAGGAGTTGTTCACATGTACACTGTCAATGTTTCTGGCCCTCAATGTTGTTCTTTTTTTTTTTTATCTTCACCCAATGATACGCTTTTATTGATTTTTAGAGAGGGAGGAAGGAAGTGAGGGAGGAGAGGAGAGGGGGAGAGGGGGAGAGAGAGAGAGAGAGAGAGAGAGAGACAGACAGACAGACAGACAGACAGGCATGGATGTGAGAAAGAAAAATCAATTGTTATGTGCCCTGACCGGGAATCGAACACACAACTTTTTAGTGAACGGGGCTATGTTCCAACTGACTGAGCCATTATCAGTTCAACACCAGAAAATATTATCTTTACCTTCTGAAGTCCTTTCATTCAAATGCACAATCCCATTATTATGAATGAAGGGTTAATATTGAACACTATGGTTGATATGACCAGTAATCAACAGGATGGATTACAATTGATCTTAAATATAAAGTGTTTATTTTAATTTTGGTCGGTATTCCACCTATTAAGTTCCTAGCTAATATATCTTAAAAAATGAAAAGTAGTTAATATAACAGTGCTTATTTAAAATATTCACATTTGTTTTCTTTTTCCATAAATACAGGCTTTTCCTAAGATAGTCTTACTATAAAAAAAACTCATTATTTACACATGATTTACTGGTAAAATTTTAAAAATTCAGCTAAACGTGAGATGTCATTGGTCTTGGAAAAGCATCTACATTTTTTTAAATGCTCATTTTCTTGAACCCAAAGCATAGCTTAAAAATTCAAAATTATCAAATTTGTATTTTCAGAAAAACATTTTTAAATATTTAAATCCATCAATATTGCAGGATTTGAATGAAGATAGATTATATATTCATGAAACTTTGCCAGTGTTTCAAACCAGCAAGCTCATCTGCCTAAAATGCTTTGGTTTCGATGTTAGTAGAATTAATAAAACAGACCAATATTAGGAACTATTTTATTTAGAAAATTTGCCACTTTAAAAGAGTATTAAGTTAAAATCCTCCTGTACTTCCAAGTCTGATAGATTTAGAATTGTTACCTACTACATAAGTTGTGGAATAAAGCAAAATAACTGCAATGTATATTTCACTGCAAATTAATTTGATTATATCTGAAGAGGATGTGAATTCAGACCTCTTGGCATTATCTATAACTGGGTAAAATATTGCCTTGAGTCTCCTGGATGCTAGACAAGCTGGCAGATAAGTGGAAAAAGGCCTGTTCAGACTTGTGTTCAAGAAGCTCAATCACTGCAAGATCAGAATCTCCTGGCTTATCTGAGGTTGTACACCCTTCTGATTTCCCATTTTTAAGTAAAAAAGTGAATTAACAAGTCTTACTCACTTTAGAGCAACTAGAAACTGAGATCTCTCAACCAACCTATTGAAAACCTCTTACACAGGGACTTAAGAGAAGGAAAAAAATGAGTGAATCACAGAGAATACAACCCATTCTCTGTGTCATGTGAATTGTTATTCTGAGCCTCGTTTCCCACCACAAGACACACGCTCTCCACTGTATTCCCTTAATTAGGATTTGTCTCCATGTCCTTTCTTCACTGCTGAAGCCTGGTTCCATCTGTCCACATGACCTACATTTTTTGTTGTTATTCCTGGAATTTGCAATTGAGCATTACTACCTGTGACCCATTACCTATACCTTGACCACTGCCTGGAATTCCTTCTGTGATTCTCTAGAATTATGGAAATATTACTCTCTCTCTTTTGAGGCTAAGAAATATCCTGATATCCCCAATTTATAGACAGAAGGAGATAAAATAAAAACATAACTGTGCATGTAAATTGATTTTCATATTTTGGTCATTGCAATAATACCATGAACTGGCCCTGTGGGCATTGCACATGAATTCATAATGTGACAGGCTCAAAAATGTTGAGGTGACCTGATCAAGGTAACATTGGCAATTCTAAATTCTACCATTTGTCATTGTCAAGAAATGACAAATTTTATATAATTCCATAAAATTAAAGTACTAGCATTTATTTATTTATATTTTCATTTAGTTTAAATACACATATAATAAATAATTATTAGACATTTGTATTAAGTATTGAGATAAGTGAATGTTTCAAGTAGTGAAATCTACTGCTTTAAGAAAGGAATGTTATGAAATTTCTACTGGACTATTTAGAAAATGAATCTTGGTGATATAGGATTGGTACACTAAATAACACAATTCTACTTTGCTGAAACATATAAATAATACCTTTTGCAGATATAGTTGTTTTAGCAATTACAAGGTACTTTAATAAATATTCTATTATTTGATTTTCAAGCAGTGTTGGAAAAAGAGATTTTCCACATTTCATTGATAAAAAATGGACTTAGAGAGTTTAAGTAACTTAAGGGTCACAGCCAAGCACACAGAATAGCCACATGTCTGAACAGTAAGTTATGGATACATGAATAGGTTTTGTCAGCCCCACATTAAGTGGCCATAGACTACTATGTACATTTTCTTTCTCTTTTTTGACTGATCATTCAGTCAGCTATCAACTTTTCCAGCTGCCAGAGAACAGTTATTTCTTCCTGCCATCAGCTGTCATCATCTGTTCTAGTCTATGAGCTGGAAAAATCAGATAATCAAGCTTGCTGAAACTTGGACATGAAACATTAAATAGTGTCTGGAGGAAAGCTTCTTCCTGGAATCAATCAAGTTCATGGAATTGGTGCACAAGTTACAGTCAACTACCATGGTAGCTGGAGAGCTTTCTCCAGCAGTCTCTTTGTTTGTATGTAGGTTTTAGAAAGGAGGGTCTACTATTAAACCTGCTTGCTAGGCAGGTGAAATGTGACTATATTTACATTTTGTCCTCAACTGAAATGCCAACAGGTCTGCCTTCACACTTCCACACCATTCCTCTTCTGCCTGGCATTCATTCCTCTTTGTTCTAGTGTTCTCAAACCGGCTTCTGCCTGGTTCATTCCTCTTTGTTCTAGTGTTCTCAAACCGGCCATTAGTGGACACAGGGACCACTTCTCAGTGTGTGGTTGCCCCTGCCACTCAAAGTGTAGGCTCAATCCAATGCCAGTGTCTGAACTTTGTTTCCATCCAACAAAATAAGTACAGAAAGTACGAGTAAGCATTTAGAGATGTTTACAGCAATTTGATAAAATACAACATTTTTGTTGTTGTTGTTGTTAATCCTCACCAGAGGATATTTTTTTTCATTGACCTTTAGGGAGAGTGGAAGAAAGAGGGAAGACAGAGAGAGAAACATCAATGTGAGAGAAACACATTGATGGGTTGCCTCCTACACGAGCCCTCAGCAGGGCCCGGGCAGGGGAGGAGCTTGCAATCAAGGTACATGCCCTTGACCAGAATCAAACCTTTGGTCTGTGGGCAGATGCTCTATCCCTTGAGCCAAACTGGCTAGGGCTAAAATACAACATTCTTATCATAATTTTAAGAAGTGCTGGTAGGAAACAGATTGAAATTTTTTAATGGTCTCATGCCACAGAGAATTTGAGAAGCATAAACTTTGGTATATGCACAGGTAGAGTACTAAATAATAGACAAGGTAACTGGAGAATCTCTTCTGGCCTGTGAGCCTACCAGAAAAAGAAACACCAACTTTTTCCAAATACCACCTGACTTGCTTTCCCCGCTTACTTTGTTTGCTTAGTTCTGGAATTAGGAAAACTTTCCTAATTTGATTCTCTGAGGTCATTGACCTCCAAGTTAAATAGAGCTTTATGGAATCTGGATTACCTGAACACGGGATAAATCACATTAAGCTATGACATGAGTATTAGAAAATTAGTAATTAAAATAGTAACTTAAATATCACACTGTAATTTTGGGGTCTTTTCATGTAATTGACAGAGTTTTTATTGTTTGTTTATTAGTATATCTTGGGGATATATGATAATGATTTCATCAAGAACTTTG
>NW_006283588.1:2081781-2085975 GCF_000327345.1 Myotis davidii
AATGTGTTCCCAGCTGGCATGGCTCATGGTTGAGCATCAACCTATCAACCAGGAGGTCACAGTTGATTCCCAGTCAGGGCACATGCCCCGGTTGCGGACTGGATCCCCAGTAGGGCGCATGTAGGAGGCAGCAGATCAATAATTCTCTCTCATCACTGATGTTTCTCTCTCTCTCTCCCTCTCCCTTCCTCTCTGAAATCAATAAAAATATATTTAAAAAATAACAAGACAGTCCTAAGAAACCACAGGTTGAGAAAGAAAGTTGATAGTGGTCAAAGTCTTCTTAGTTTGAATTACCATTAGGAGGAGCAAACCCAACATTTGAGAATCCAGAGCTGCTAAGAAGCCATGTAAGACCTTATATCCCAGCACGGATTTAGGTTTGATTTCATAACCACATCCTCATTTGGGATGGAGAGAAAATTAGTCTTGGAACAATTTCTGATATTTGAGATTAGAAACTAGTGAGGAAAGTACTAGATTATACATATGCATTTGTTCCTTTAAATTTTGTTCCATATATATCATTTATACATGTGAAGTAATTCTAAACTGTAATGTTTAGAACTGTTTATATAGATTTATTTAACATATGAGTTTATCTACTATTATTTTTGGTTTGGTATATGTAAATGTTACCTGGTGCTTTGGACCATGCACGCATAGTACATATTTTCACAGTCTGGTATACCTAGCTTCAAATTTCTTCAAAGGTATAGCCTTAAAGACTTGCATATACAAAATTAAAATATCAAAGGTCATAACTTTAGGTACTTGATTTTTTAAACTACCCCATAAAACATTTTCCATTTGTTAAGGGCCACAGCATTCCAATAGAGCAAATAGGAAGAATTTGATTTTTTTCCCCATCTGCATTGTTGGTATTTGAGAAATCAAGTTTGATATGTAACATTTAAGGAACATCTTATGAGACCACATTAAGAACTCTCTCTATAATCATGATAAAGAGCACAAAAAAGCAAACTACAGAGCAGGAAACATGGGCACCACACCTGACAAATGGCTGGCATCTGAAAGTGATTTTATAAAGATAATCAGACTTGACAGAGAACCAAATAGAAAATTGGCCAAAGAATGAAACATGCACTTCATAGGACAGCCCATCTCACCAGCCAGTGAAAACTCTGAGGACTTGCCATATGGAAGGGTTGACCTCACCTGCTAAGACATACCCATTCAGGACCAACAGAAATGAATTTTACACATTTATATCAAAGTCTAATTTGAATGATCAAAATGTTCCTTTAAGTTCATTCAAAGAAGGGGGAAATTATTGTCCTACCTGATTTTTCTTTCCAACATTTCAAAAATTTGTTTGATCTCTTTTTTGACAGAAAATACCTAAGATGATAGAAAGGCATGATTTCTGAATGCACTACAATTTTTCTATTTGTTTTCAAGCACTGGCATTTGCTGGGTGAAGCAAGAGTACTGATTTTTAAATCATTAACCAGGGACTTTGTGAAGACTATAGAGTGGATTTTTCCAGAAAACAAAGGAACACAAATCGCAGATTAAGATAAAAAAAATGAAGATAAAAACTGTGCTATTGTGCCTTAAAGTAAGGCATGAAGAAGTTCAAACAAAAGTTCAGTAATTCCCATTTATATATATTGTCAACGCCAGATCCCAGCTGTGCTCACATACCACTAGAGCTTGCTGCACAGCTGTGACATTATAAAAGGGACTCAATTGCCAATCAAGGCTTGGCTAGAGAGATTCATTGTCCAAGCCATTCCCTAATAAAGCTTCTGGAACTCAGTGTCTGCTTCACTTACTGTCTCTATGAACAACCATGCATTGTGCAACTAAGACATTGCAGAATTTCTCTGTTATACTTAGTTATTTATTTTCAAGGAACTCTAGCTTGGAAATAAAGTTTGATGGTGGATTTCTCTTATCACTCAAATATTATCCTGTCCAGGACACACATGAGGTAGAATATCAGAGAGCGATAACGTAAGTCCCTTACGTTTACTCAACCATCAGCAGGTTTATTGATGGTTGATACCCTTTTAACCCCATTTGTGAAAGTGGTTTCAAGGGACCAAAGTGGCACCGCTGACAGAACCACAAATGAGAATAATTGCCATTATTATTGATTTGTACCTGAAATGAAGTCTCACTTGCAGATTATGAACTGTGTGCCACAAATATGGCAGCTTTCCCACAAACAGTTTTCCAAAAACCCTAACCCCATGAGATTGTTTTTATTTTGCTGTAAATAATAAAAGTAATCTTTGCTCATCTATGTTTTTTGATCATCCTCTTATGGAGTAATCCTGTGCACTTTTTAAAGATTCTAAGATGATATGGACTAAAGTAAAGAAATGTATTCATCTCTCTTCAATATAAGATTGCTTCTCTATAGAACACTTTTTCCATAGTATTAAGCAATAGCCTAGGTCTTTATTTAACACAAAGGAGAAAAGTTATTTCATGGGTTGCTAATTTTAAAAGAGTATTTTATTGTAATCAAAATTTGTCTTTGATCAAACAACAAAAGGAATACGTTTTGAGAAACTACCATACATATGACACTAGGCTACTAGATTCTGATCTTTTCATGGCACAGTTGTATTAAACTCGATACATTCTAAGTAAAAATCTGACTTCCTAGAATATTTACAGGTAGATATCTTTTATTTTTATATAATATTTATACCTAAAGATGCAGGCTGTTATGTAATCAGAAGCATAATTCCATTAATAAATCTGAAGATATTAAAGGAGATTAAGTTGGGAATTCAGATATGCTCAATATCAGATAACCTTCAAAGTAAAAAAATATATTAAATCTCTTTCCTTATCAAGTCAGCATCCATGGTATTATGCCCTGGTTTCAATTTCTGACCATAAATCTTAAAGAAAGAGAAGGAAAGGAACAAAACACTGCCTCGTAATTTTTATTTAAAATTTAAGATCAATATATAGTATACATGTATTTAGCTATTCCATGCCTGACACTGTTCTAAGCATATGATAAATATTCAAACATTTATTCCTCACAACAAACCTAGGAGGTATGAAAGCACTGTTCTAAGCATATGATAAATATGTTTATTCCTCACAACAAACCTAGGAGGTATGAATTCTTATTACCTCCATGTTAAGGTGAAATAATAAAGGCATATATAGGTTAAGTATCTTGACCAAGGACACACAGTAAATAAAGGGTAAAAGACACTCATACTTCTAACCACTGCACAATACTATCTAATAGCTTTGAATCACTTCTAGAGATTATGAGATGTTCCTACAACTGCCTCTTGACTTGTCGAATAATAAAAATTTAGATCATAATTCTAAGAAAAAGTTAATTCTATTGGAATTTAGAGTATGTTTGTCCTATACAAATAGCTTGCTTTTTAATCTTTTAGACTATAGCAATTCTATAGCTCTAAGAAAGGCTAGAAAGTCATGGGCATTCTTTGTTTGCTTCTGAAGACTTTATATGTAGAGGTCAGTTTCATAAAAGACACATTTTCCAAATACATTTGCTTGTTGCTCCTTAGATTCCTTCGGCCATGTTGATTCAAGTGGATAAAATATAAAACCTTGAAAATTATGGTGTAAAAGCTGAGTACATCGATCACAGAGGTGTCTCCTTTACAAATAGGTTCACTTATTCCTTTTTGGATGCAAAGATTTGGTGCTTTTAGTTATGAGATTAGGATCTGCATTTCTAACTTGAAGGCTGCATTGAAGACTCTGATAAATTTGCCTTAGAAAATTGGAGTTCAAGCATCTCAGTTTAGAATTTCAACATTGGGATTTACTTATAGAAACAAAACCTATGCCCATATGTGCATGAATTTAGGACAATATTACATACAATTACATTTAGGCCATATTCCAAATATATGTATTATCGTCTTTATCTGTGAAGTTTTCACTGGATATCCTCTCTCTGTGTGTGTGTGTGTGTGTGTGTGTGTCTGTGTGTGTGTTTATGTGTGTGAAACCTTAAAGAGAAATTAGAGTGGACTGTAAAAATTGGATCAAAGATCCTAAATATGGAAACTAATTTTGGCATAATTCCCCAGTGAATAGATAAAAAGAATATTTTGTTGTGATCAAAACTTGAGAGGAAAATATTATTTGAGGATATAAAGACTAATCAGAAACCCCTTGTCCTTTGTAGAATAAGCAAAAAATACCGAATCCCATTTT
>NW_006283588.1:2086259-2120271 GCF_000327345.1 Myotis davidii
ATAAAACATCAGTGGTTTCCAGGAGGCATGGGGGACAGAGGGATGAAAAGTGAAGCATAGAGCTTTCTTAGGACAGTGAAACTCTCTGTATGATATTATAATGGTGGGTGCACGTCATTATACATTTGTCTAAACCCACAGAATGTATACCACCAAGTGTGCACCCTGATGTAAACTATGGACTTTGGGTGATAAGGACATGTCAATGTAGGTTCATCAGTTTTAACAAAGGTATCATTCTGAAAAGGAATGTTGTTGATAATGGAGAAACTATGCATGAGTGTGGGGGAGAGAGGTGGTATATGTAAAATCTGTATACTTGTTGATTTTTTTCCATGAATCTAAAAGTTTCCTAAGAAATAGAACCTATTATAAATAATAATTACAGTCTATAATCATGTAATAGTTATAATATGTACAAAACTTAGAAGCAGCATAGAAATTAGAAAGAATTCCCAAGAAAAGGTGCATAAAATTATATTTAAGATGGTTTGTGGAGGATAAATAAGTTTTCTTAATACCAAAAATCTTATTCTTTCTATAACTGATTTAATTTTCATCTTTAGATAATAGCCCATTGAACATATTGCTATCCAGAATGGCAGGAAGAATAAGGTTTAATTCAATAGCTATAATATCCTTAGAGTAAATAAAAATAAAATATTTTTTAAAAATAATGTGATTGGTAAAGATTTCATATTTTCAAGGCAATGGCTGATGAACTATTAGGGATACATTTGTGTCTAAAGTAGTATATGTTAGCTGCCCAAGTACTTGGAGGAACTGTAATAAATAATGAGAAGGGATGAAACCTCTGAGTAAAAAATATGAAGGATCTATATATCATTTGACTTAGGTAAAGTCATCAGAACTTGACTAAGTAAAATATTTACTGACTATGTACTGCACATAAAGGTCATTCCTAGCTCCTAGAATATACAGATGAAAGCAATTTTATTTCATTGGAGCCTACCATATTATTAGGGAGAAAACTTACTAAGTGATGATTACATGTTAAAGACTACAGCAGAGGTAACCCACAAAACTACATAGAGGTTTCACTAACAAGGAAAAGTCTAAAGAAAGAGCCATGTAAAGGAAGCAGGAAGTGCAGTTTAAGTTAAAGAAGTAGAGCTTACTGGTGCTGCAATGAGCATATCAGACCAACTGCAATCCTAGAGAACTTACTATATGGATACAAATTCCCTGGGGTATCATTCAGGAGAGGAATTCGTACTTCATGTTAAGTTATCTCATTTAAAACCAATTCTTGGAAGGGTGTATCATAAAGCCAATCTGTATTGCAGTAGCTTAATTCTAGGTAGGATGCTATCGCTCTTGCTTTTAGCGCATGACGTTTTTTATGAAGAAAAAGAAATTGTATTGCCCAATATGGCAAAATAAATTCACTGCTGTATGTCAAAGCCAATTGCTTCTTAGATGTTAGGTTGCAGCATTTGGCGTAAAGATCGTGAGGCCTTGTCTGGGCCTGAAGGTAAAGAGTACCAGGTCTGATTAGTGATGTCTGCCACTCCCCAGGGAGTGAGGAGTGTTAAATCTCAGCCTAATCCTTTCAGAAGTATTTATTTTGTTTTAGGCTGAAGCCCTTGGAAACAGAATCCATATCAATGATGGCTAACATGTATTAAGCGCTTACTAAGGGATTTCTATCATTGAAGGACTTTCCATGTATTAATTCACTTAATCCTTACAACAACCCTGTGGGGTAGAAACTAAGGTACAAGCAAGTCAAGGCATGAGCACTAGTGTGGCAGCTAGTGAGTGAAGCCCCCAACCTTGGCAGTAGACTATCGGGGAGGTACTGCTACCAGCTGCCCATTGGAGCCTCCCTGTCAACCATCCATGCTGAATTATTCACAGGGCACTGTGGGCTAAATCAGAAATGCCCAAAGAGCAGTAATACATATTCAGATGCTATCACTCAAATAAACAGTCCACAGGAATCATGCAGGCAGGCGACCTCTCTGAGCTCCCCGGCTTGGGAGACAGCTGAGGTGTTTTCAATTCCGCCGTCCTCTAACCTGGCTCATTTCGTCCTAAATCTACCAAATGTGAGAGAGGATCAACGGTGTGGCTCAGGAGTTTCACAGATCCACTCCCAGTGTCTGTGATTTGGCACACATTATCTTCTCTGAATTCAGAGTCCTGATGTCTAAAGTGAGTAAACTAAAATAACCTAAATCTAGCTGCATTAGGGTAAAATGAGGTGATACACTGTAGCGTAAATGCCCAAATGAAGCTTTTTTCATGGTAATGTAAGTACGCGACATGGAGCTTTTTAATTTTTTTTTTTACTCCTCACCCGAGGATATGTTTTATTGATTTTTTAGAGAGAGTGCAAGGGGGGGAGGGAGGAAGAGAGAGAGAGAGAGAGAGGAACATTGATGTCAGAGACAAACATCCCATTGCCTTCAGTACCGCCCCCACCAGGAATTGAACCTGCAACCCAGCTCTGTTCCCTGACTGGGAATCAAACCCACAACCTCTTGGTGGATAGGATGACATTTCAACTAACTGCATCACCAGGCAGAGCCAGGCATGGAGCTTGAGACTGCACAGACATCCATCCTGAATAAACACTGTCAGCTGCATCAAACAGCCTCTAGCAAAACACCTACTAGCAGATAAGGAACCAGGCTGCCCACAACCATGACATTCCCTTTTAGAAGCCCCGGGTAAACTAGAGAACTAATCTAGTGAGTGACCCTGTGTCTCCCTTCCTGTGCCTTAATTCCCAATCTTATGCTTTATAGTCCCTAATAAAGAGTAAACCTGGGAAAGGACAGGCACCCCCAAGCTGAATTCTAATAAAAACAGAGCCCCAGATTCAGGCTTCCTTCCTCTCTCTCTGCCTTGCTGTGTGACCTGTGGGAATGCCACGTTCACTCCAGAGCCTGTGAGTAATAAATGTTGTTCTTCAAAGTCCCCTAATGGTTTTGCTGATATGTATCCTGCAATCATAAGAATCAGAAGGGATGGGGTAGAAGTCTGTGAGGCTCACTAGCAGTAAAGTCAGTCCTAGCCAAGAGCAGTACTATCAATAGGCTGGGACCAACGCCACATGTCCCTGAACTCCTAGCACCATGCCTGATATACAACATATCTTCCAAAATGCTATTTCCTAAACTTCTTCTATGTTTCAGTATACATGAATAAATCAAGGTATTGTTTTAATGTAAATTTGTATTTTAATATGTTGAATATATTTATATACTATGCATAATTTCTACTTTTAATTATTTGAATGTAAAAAGAGGAGTTCATCTGTGATTATTAAAATTATGTTCTGCTTAAGGATGGGGATACCTCCTGAGAAATGTCTCTCTCTCGCTCTCTCTCTCTCTCTCTCCCTTCCTCTCTGTAAAAAATCAATAAAATATATTTTTTTAAAAAAAAGAGGAGTTCATCTGTGATTATTAAAACTATGTGCTGCTTAAGGATGGGGATACCTCCTGAGAAATGCACATTTGGTTATTTTTCTAAAACATATATATTTTTATTGATTCAGAGAGGAAGGGAGAGAGAAATAGAAACATTAATAATGAGAGAGAATCACTGATCGGCTGCCTCCAGACCGACCCTAAATGGGGATCAAGCTCACAACCTGACCATGTGCCCTGACTAGTAATCACCACCATGACCTCCTGGTTCATAGGTCTATGCTCAACCACTGAGTCACGCCAGTCAGCACCTTTGGTGATTTTATCAACATGTGACCATCCCAGAGTGCGCTTACACGAACCTAGAGGGGACAGCCTGCTACACCCGAGGCAGCCTGTACATCAGATCTGTACAAAACAATACAAGATTCAAGCAAGCACTGGAGGAAAAGATGCAACCAAGAGATGGGAGCTCAAGATGTATGAGGCTGCTGCCACCGTAACAACATAGACTATTTCACAGCAAACTTTTCGTTAGTAAGTAGAGTATACTCTAAAATAATAATAAAAAGTCTAGTATAGTAAATATCTCAACCAGAAACATCGTTGTTTATTGACATTATCGAGTATTATTTATTGCACATAATTGCATGTGCTGTGCTTTTATTCAGTGCAATAGGTTTGTTTTACATCAGCATCGCCAGAAACGCGAATAACCTCTGTGCTATAATGTTATGATGGCTGCCATCTCACTGAGTAATAGGAATTGTTCAGCTCCATTATAATTTTATGGGACTACTGTCATATACGAGTATGTGGTCTGGCATTGACTGAAACATCCTTGTGCAATGTCCCATATTCCAGTTATTCGTTTGACATATTTTGAGGGAGATGGGTAGTTTGGATGAACAAAGACAAAAAAAGATACTGAATATGTACGGTATTTTCAAAAGAAAGGCATATGAATCCTGAAGTTATATAATGTGGTCTATGAGATGACATGTTTAAATATCATAGCTGTTTTCCA
The DNA here is from genome assembly GCF_000327345.1 of Myotis davidii. Lineage (NCBI taxonomy): Eukaryota > Metazoa > Chordata > Mammalia > Chiroptera > Vespertilionidae > Myotis > Myotis davidii. The sequence goes on from NW_006283588.1 coordinate 2,090,688, forward strand.
ATTCTAGGTCTATATGTAGGCTACTCAATACCGAATTATCCAATATTGGGCTGAAATGTTTGGGGGGAAATGTTATTTGTTTAAGTATTCCTGAATGGTATTTTTTTACAAGTAATTTTTAAACCTTGTGAGAAACTTTGGTAAAACAAACATAACCATAAGCTCATGAAGCTTTTTAAAAGAATTATAAAAACATTCTTTGGGATATTTTTTAAGAATAAAATTTGAAGATAAAACACACACACACACACACACACACACACACATAACATGGCTCTGTTTAATAAAATGATGGCTCATTCCTGTGAGTACAAACTCAGGGAAATCATTCAAAGCCAAAATCCCTCTCTTTTCTTAAAAAAATTTGTACAAATATGGGTTTGTATTCTAGATTAATGCTTGAATTTTAATAATAGTGAGATCTAGATCATTCTCTAAGATGTTTACTCAAAATTATTTCTATAAAAATATTGATTAATTGATAAAGTCCTGTGTAACTTCATTTAAGCATGCTTCTCAATTGTAGAAATTATCTTAAGATATTAGATTTGTCTTTATGATGTGACTCTCTTAATCAAAATTATATTCATGAGCTATGTTTGAGAACATTTGTTTATTCATCTGTGGGCAAGTGATTAAAAGCACAAGTGAGCTTTGGAATCAGAAGTTTGTGCCCAAACAGGTTTACCAGCTGTGTGATCAGTCAGTACTTTACCTTGATCACAGGAGGATTTTTATGCTATTTAGTGTCCAATGTTTCAGCAACAAGAATACCCATTATATGTTGTTCAAAATGGTGTCAAAGGCTTTTAACATTGTACACACTGTGAATTATTTTATAAAAGGCCAATTGAAGACATTTAAGTTTTCTTACAGTTTCCCTATATAAATCAGTAATCTGCTAGTATACATTCTTTGTAAGGATCTTTATTTCCTCAACACATTATTCACATTGGAAATTTCAGCCAGTATGTATAACTTTTTGACAATATATCACACTGTCTCAAAAATAGTATAGAACATGCACTCTTATCAGCAATACAATAGAACTTGTGTCCCCAAAATCTCTGACACTGGTTATGATATTTTTAAAAATTTACCAACTTTATGGAAAAATAGTATCATTTAAGTTTATATTTCTTTGAGCACCAGGAATTTGAATACTTGTGCTTATTTGCATTTTGCATACAGGTGTATTACATGTTGTAGTTAGATTGTATGCCTAAAGTGTCACTTACTGTTCATCTATACTAAAAAAAGGGTCATATGCTAATTAGAGCAGACATCTTCTGGACGTCCATCCAGACAAAGCCACAGAGGCTGCTAGGCCAGGCAGCCATGAGCCCTGGCGGCTGTGAGCCCCAGCTTCTGCGAGGCCAGGGGCTCAGGCAGCTCTTGGCTCAGGCCTCGCAACCATAGCAGCCGGCAATGGCAGTAGCAGTGGGGTGATGGAGGCGGCGACTTCCCCTGATCGGCCTGGTTGCCTCCTGCAGAGGGAGGCCATCCCCTGAGGGCTCCTGGATCGTGAGAGGGGGTAGGCCTGGCTGAGGGACTCCCCCACCCAGTGCACGAATTTTTGTACACCTGGTCTCTAGTCCTACATAATAAAAGCCTAATATGCTAAGTGTCCATTGTCCAGACGTCTCTTCAGCCAATTAAAGCATAATATTCTAATGATATGCTAAGGCCACTCAACCATTCACTATGATATGCACTGACCACCAGAGGGCAATCAACCGGTCGATCAGTCGCTATAACATGCACTGACCACCAGGCTGTAGACATTCCAACCAGTAGATTAGGTTGCTGCTGGGGTCTGGCCAATCAGGACTGAGATGGGCTAGACATGCCCTGGAGCCCTCCCATGGCCCCTCCCCCCAGCTAGTCCCACCCCCAATAGGCTCCCATAGGGAAGGGACAGCCGGACCCCACCTGTGCATGAATTTGTGCACCGGGCCTCTAGTAACATATAATTCCAAAAGCCTTTAATTCTATTTGGCACACAATTTCCTTAAAGTAGCAGGATATTTCTCCTTTATAACCCATACTTCATGTTTGATATGTTTAATTTTTTTAAAAAAGTGAACAGCCAGCAAGCTTTTTGAAAATGTAATTTAATATCAAATAGGTGAAGGGATTTTTCTATTTCAGCTCACATAGGAGTTATTTTATAAGACCATGGAATAGTAAATTTGTTATTTAAATAGCTATGTGGATAGATCCAATTATATTCTACATATTTAAATACTAATAGTTCTAAGAAACAACAATTTTACCTCTTTTATACTACATTCCTCCTCATTTTCTTTCTCTACTCTAATGGCTATAGTAGAGATATATCATGGTAATAAACTAGCCTTAGTTCTCTCATGGTCTTTTTTTTTTAAGTGATTCTGGTTCCAAGTAAAAGAATATGATTATATTTAGTTGACCTATGTTTTGTTTAAAATGAATTTCTTCTTCATGGTAAATGTTCTTTAATGGTTAGAGGTGTCTGTCCAGTCTTACAAAATATCACCAATTGGGGTGAGCTGCAGTTTAATTTAAGTATATAAATTTAAATATAGTTTTTACAGTTATAAACACACCAAAGTCAGAATAAGTTAATAAAATTACAGAATGGTAAATTTTGTTAGAAATTTGATTATAAAACTATATAATTATATTTAAGTATATTATTTGAAAAATATTTATAAAACTTACACATGTCCTCTCCAGAAATAAACAAGATAATAAAAATTGTTAACAAGTGATATGTATTATCTAAGTATACAGATATGGAATATATAAAATATATCCTCTGTTTTACAGACTAATGAGGCAGTTTACACTATTTAAACTTTATAAATATTATGTATTTTTTGGAATAATTCAATTAAATCTGTTCATATTAAATAGATATTTCACCAGATGTAGTATCATGAGAAAAAATTCTTAAATGCACAGAATTGGTTTAAATTTGTTAGGTAAGATTAGTATATTTATGAAAGTTGGGTTATCCTTTTTTGAAAAAGTAAATTTTAAAACATAATTATATTGGTTTATATTATAATGGTAATATTTCAAATATAACAGAAAATTACAAAATTTCATATATATGGAATAATTCTGTTGGTTGTCTTATTACCACATAAGAAGATGAATATGCAATACATAGTAATAATTATATAATATATAATTTTATTTAATTAGCTATGTATACATAGTTAAAGGTCATATGCAATGGGTCAATAAATCATAAAAAGTAACTCCTCCTCAAATTTAGATAAGAATTTGCATAAAAATTAATATACTTATTTTAATGCATTTAATACTTTTCCTTTATTGAAAATAATAAACAAAATAATTTTATCATGGAACCTAGGTGTATACACAAATACACAAATAGCTTTTCAGATGGAGAAAGACTTTTGAATCCTTATGTTGGACACAAATGGATGTCTCCAATTATATGTCAATGAAACATGTAAGCCAGAATATTGAGATCCAAGTAAACAGAATATGTTAACCTACTACCCAAAAGATACCAAGTCATTAATCAGTTTGAAATACATTCTGTTTTTTTTTCAGATATGGTCCAAGTCCCTTCTATTTCCTTTTCAATCATGAAACTAATTCGTAAGTACCATATAATGCTGAACATACGAACATGGAAAGGCTAAAGGAAAAAAAAGAATAAAAACTAATATGTTCTTCCAGTGTATTGTTGGCTGCATTCTCTTAATACTCTTTTAATGGGAAATGTTCACTTTGGGAGAGAAGTCATTTGTGTTCATGATGAGATGATAAAGACGCTGCCTTTACCAGCACATCCTGGCACCTGTGGCTCTCTAGTCACAGCCCTGTTACTGGGTCAGAAGAAAGTTAAAGTCCAGCTGATAGCTCCCCTTCATGCTGAGGCCTCTCTGCTGGGGTTCACACCCTCCGTGTTAGCTCCCCAGCTCCCCGCCATCCTGCACACACTTCTCAGAGAGTAAGCAATGTGAATCAGACCCCAGCTTGGGGAGCTGCCAAGTCAGCTGCGGCACTGCTAGGTAACACCCACCACTGTGTCACCAAATAATTCCTTTCTGAACAGCTCATTATATTTCCTCTAAATTACCAACATGTAAAGCTGACCTAAAACGAACAAATATGTCCTTTAGAAATAACAGACCAAATCCATGGGCAGGTTACTGACTGATGGGGGTTAAGTTACTGCCATATTTAATCAATTTTCTTCTTAACTGAAAATATATACACACCTACCCTCTAATACAATGGGTATTTGGTGTGAAACTCTGTGCACCTGTCTAAATATAGAGTTATATTTAATAAACTTGAGAAATACTAATTAACATAATAAAAGAACAGTTTCTGTTCAGCCAAACCTAGGTCTCCCATGTGAGGTGAAAGGAGGGAATTGACTATCTTACTGGGAACACATATCGCCTGTTTCACTGGCTCTTCAATGCAGTATTCTCTGCTTTAATAACAGGAGTCTGTGGTAGTTTCTCAAAGGCATAGATCTGAGAACCTCCTGACTAGATGCTTTCTTTTCTTTTTTTAAATATATATATATTTGATTTCAGAGAGAGGAAGGACGAGGGATAGAGAGATGGAAACATCAATGATGAGAGAATCATGATTGGCTGCCTCCTTCATGTCCCACATTGGATGACCAGTAATCAAACATTGACCTCTTGGTTCATAGATCAATGCTCAACCACCGAGCCACGCCAGCAAGGCTGCATGTTTTATTTTCGCTCATTTCCTTAATCACTTAATCCTTGACCATAGCGCACTCTGTACTGGTAACATACTCTATCTAGAATAGTTGCATGGAAGTTTTTACCATAGTTTCTTCAACCATTGATTGGGATTCTGAATTCATTATAGCAAAGAAGGGTATTGTTTTGATTTGATTTTTTAATAAGTAAAAAATATTTTCTTTTTTTTCCCGTAAACTAGGGTGAAAACCCCCAATGTGTTTAAAGACTAGGAAACTCAGTTACAAAGTTGGCTTGGCATTGACTAACTTTGTTGGTGGTCTTAACCCTAACATTATTTTTTATTGATTTTTAGAGACAGAGGAAGGGGGGAGAGAAGAGGAGAGAGAGAGAGAGAGAGAGAGAGAGAGAGAGAGAGTTCAGTTTCCTCCCATAAGCACCCTGACTGGGTATTGAACCTGCAACCTGGGTATGTGCCCTCATCAAATGATGCTCCAACCAACTGAGTCACAACAGCCATGGCAACCCTAATATTATTTTTAATTAAATTTATTCTTAGTTAAATTTATGCTTCTAAAGATACTAACTTATACTGGTCCATTTTAGATGACACATTATATAGATAAATAACATCAAGCAATGGAAGGGATTGGTTTGAATATATGTTTAAATAAATAATGCTTCATATAACCTGAGGTAAATTAAATAGCACATGTTACTCTCTAGACACAAGATAAAAAAATTTCTTAATATTTTTAAAACTAATTAACGTAGTGTAAAATGGAATTAAAATACATATTTTAAAACATGTCTCCATATTTCTCAGAAGAAATAATTTTTAAGCATATAACATGTAAGCTTAATTTGTAATTCTTCAGAATAATTATGAGATTATATTTTACAGTACCATAAGTTTGTGAAACAAAAAGTTTGTAAAATGCCTGTCTCAATAAACTGGCTGTATGTGATGCGGCTCACCTGTGAAAGCCAATCATACGAAGTAGTTAACAGGCTACTGCTTTGGTGTGAGTTCCATGGGAGAATCAGCAGCCTTGCTCTATGCAGGGCCACCCTTCCCAATCTGCTCCCATGGGGCTCTCCCTGAAAAAGTTTGAAAACCTTTGGTGACCCTCCTGCCCCTCAACGCAGAGCACTCCAGGCAACCTCTGCCCACACACCCACGCTTTCCTGCAAAATGAAGCTTCATTGCCATCCTGTACTTGCATATCATTTGAATACTGATTTTTGGATAAAGCTTTGATTCCAGGTGAACTCATCCCGTAACCTATATTTTATGTATACAAGAATATATGTAATACACATAAAACATAGATCATAAAAATACATATATAACAGGTACACATATAACATGTACAGTGTCCATGCTGCATTGAATAAGCCTCAATCTCATGGGCTACAAAAACACTCAACTTAAAATTAGTTTTTGCTTACCACATGTCCATTTGGCAAGGGTTGCTAGTCAACCTGGTTCTCCATCAATTAAGTACTTCTAGTTCTGCCCACAATATTAAGTCAGCCTGAAAAATTCACTGTACATTTGGGTTCCTTAGCTTATCAATTGTTCCACTGGGAAGGCTGAACTCTTTGGCAAGCCTCTAACAGGCATCCTTGTATAGTTTCTGCAGTACTCTCCATAGAGTCTGCCTTCGCCTTTTAGTAAAAATATTTCACTTTGCAGTAGTTAAAATAATTTCCCCCCAATTACTCATAGAATCAGGAATTATTTTAAAAATAGTAAAATTTTATAGATTTCCAAACATCTACAGTGGATAAAAGACATTTTTATTGGGTTGAGTTTAAAACATTCTCATACTCATAATTGTGTTCCATTTGAAAAGCATTCATCAACAATTTGCTGAATGAAAAGTATTTAGCTTGGTGCTGTGAAAATTGCAAAACAGGATGAGCTTAGGATTGATCAGGAGTTAATTAGTGTTTATACGGTCTGGTGAGGGTTGGATAGAGTTAGGGAGCCTTATCTACTACCAAGAGCAAAGGTAGAATAGACACAACAACTTCTACAGGCAGTTTCTGCAAAGGTAATTTCATATAATTTCACTATAGTAAATATTAATGGCTATAACAGTATGAACAAAGTCTGACATAATAGGAAATTATATTATTTCGTTGTTTCTATATATTTAGACCACAGAAAATAAAGCTCAACAAAATTGCCTTGGCTCTTGATTTCTGCATTTATACAGGGCATTAGATGTACCTTTTAGATATCAGATACAGAATTCAGGTACACGGGAAACGCAATGAGCATTTCATATATATTTATTGCCATCATAAACATTATTCCTGGGTTAATGCGTGATGTAAAATACCTCTCTAGTAGAAAAAAATAAATATAGAAAGTAGTAGTTCAAGGCCAAACATGAAGTAATATTATTTCAGAGACAAACAATAGAAGAGACAGGGTGTAATATAGGTAGTCTGGCAAGTCAGAGCCCCTTTGTAGATCTGCTGGAAACTGAACTAGGTCTGCCCTAGCCGGTTGGACTCAGTGGATAAGAGTGTCAGCCTGCGGACTGAAGGGTCCAGGGTTTGATTCCGGTCAAGGGCATATACCCGGGTTGCAGACTCAATCCCCAATAGGGGGCATGCATCATCATTGGTGTTTCTATCTCTCTCTCTCTCCCTCTTCCTTCCTCTCTGAAATCAATAAAAAAATATTTTAAAAAAGTAACTGAGCTAGCTTTAAATAATAGGTGGATTTGGGATTAGTAAAAATGACTTTGTCTTCTAAATGAAAATAATGTTCTACAGACAGGTACTAGTGCAAATGTATATGACGTCACAGATCTTTATATTTCTAGACCTGAATTAAAACATGTTTGTATGTGTGCAGTTTAAATCAATAGCATCCAGTTCTTTTTTCTTGGGGCTAAGCCACAGTAGTTTGGGCTTTCAGATTGGGATTAGCTTAGTAGGACAGTGTCGAAGTAATTCTGAGATGTCATGCTGTGCTTATCACTTATTATTAATTATTTATGCTTGCAAAGCACATTTGTTTATGTTTACACCCCTCTTGCAGATATGGAACAAGTGTGACTGCATTGATCTGCATCCCGCTGCTCTGCTGCTCTGACAAAACAGATGTTCTTATCAGCGCTGAAGGCTCCTTCCATCAGCCAAATTGATTGCAAGTGACATTTGACAAAGTGGCTAATCAGAGTGGTAGTCAGTTCCCTTCCGTGCAGACACTATACAATCAGACAGATCCTCCCTGGCCAAGGGGAGACCAAATTAGGAGAAAAGGACTAGGAACACTCTGCGCCACACCTTAATGAGATGAACTAACATCCAGAAACTGGTCGATAGGTTTTTCCTCTTAAATATATGTCCTGACATGAATGCAGAAGATGGCCACAGTCTTTAACATTCATTCATACATTCACATTATATAGACTACACTCTATTAAATTGTTCGCACACTTATTTACATTGATGTATTCATATTGTGGTAACTTGCTCATGCACTGACTTTCATTATATAGAGAAGAGCATTTGAATACAATATAGTCACATGGTTTAAAAAATTGCCAATTTTAATTTTGCTTAACCCAGTGCTTTATGAGATATTTGATTAAATAATACGTTGTGGGATAATGGTGCCCACTGAATTGTGTATGGAAAACATTGGCCTAACATATTTATTCTTGATGTTAAGAAATTATCTCCACAGCACTCTAAGCCACATAACAGTATGGCATGGCCAGTGTGTCTCAGTGGTTGAGCATTGTCCTATGAACCAGGAGGTTCAATTCTTGACCAGGGCACATACATGCCCAGGTTGTGGACTCCATCCCCTGTGGCAGGGAGGGGGCATGCAGGAGGCAGCTGATCAATAATTCTCTCTCATCATTGATGTTTCTATCTCTCTATCCCTCTCCCTAGTTCTCTGAAATCAATAAAAATATATTTTAAAAAGAAAATGTGGCCCTGACTGGTTTGGCTCAGTGGATAGAGCGTCGGCCTGCGGACTCAAGGGTCCCAGGTTTGATTCCAGTCAAGGGCATGTACCTTGGTTGCGGGCACATCTCTAGTGGGGGGTGTGCAGGAGGCAGCCGATCAATGTTTCTCTCTCATCGATGTTTCTGACTCTCTAACCCTCTCCCTTCCTCTCTGTAAAAAATCAATAAAATATATTTAAAAAAAAAGAAAATGTGGTACTGATATATGCTACAACATGGCTAAATCTTGAAAAACATTGTGTGAAAGAAGCCAGACATAAAACACCACATACTGCATGACTCTGTTTATATGAAATGCCCAGAAGAGCTAAGTCTATAGACACTCCTCTGTATTTTTATTTTGTCAAGAAAAATATGTAAGTTTGAGATTCCCTTGACCGTAGTACAGGCTCAGTCCGCACAACTCCCACAGATAAAATCTAAGGAACATTATTTCTAAGCCAGATTCAGTAGCTGAGCTTCTTCTTGCAGCTTCTGCTGGTGTCTAATTTATTTAAATTACAAGTGTGATCTCATCCCTATTTGAGACTTTGCTTTGGCGGCAGGTTTCATATCCCAGTCCATCCAGGCATAAGACCCTGTCAAGTTCATGTCAGCCCTTCCGGAAACTGGAGCCACAACCTCTGTGAGCATGATAGGAGCTTAGCCTGTCTTATTTATTCTCCAATAACTGTGAATTTTTCTTCTGTTTTTGCTGGATGGATAATCTCCATTCTCTTCCTCTAGCCCAGCGGTTCTCAACCTCTGGGTCGCGACCCCTTTGGGGGTCGAATGACCCTTTCACAGGGGTCATCTAAGACCACCCTGCATATCAGATATTTACATTACGATTCATAACAGTAGCAAAATTACAGTTATGAAGTAGCAATGAAAATAATTTTATGGTTGGGTCACAACATGAGGAACTGTACTAAAGGGCCAGAAGGTTGAGAATCACTGCTCTAGCCCTTTCTGCCTGGCTGGCTTTCCTCTCATTCTCTGTAGCTGATTTCACATGAGTACTTGCTTCCATGGGCTATATGTCTGGTCTATATCACTTTCTGTGCTAACCTGCACACCTGGTCCTGAGCATCCAATTGGAAAGGTAGCTTATTACCTATCTCCATTATTAAAGCCACAAATAACTAAGAGCAGGCCTATGAGAGTAGTAAAGGGGAAATGGTTTAATGCCATTTTGAGTATAATGAATTTCATTAACCATAGACGAGAGAGTTGGTGGAGGTAAGTTTGATTTTACTTTTCTTTCTTTTTTCTCATTCTTGCGTCTTTTTGATCAATGAAAATGTCCTCTTTTCAGAGATGTTTTATTGTCATGTAGGTTTCTTTCTCACTGATATTACTAGGTTGGATATTTCTGAGCAGAGATTCTGAAGAAAGTATTTCTTACCATTTATACATATGCTTATTATGTGTTTGACATATACCGACATGTCACATTGCTCTATGAATGTCAAAATTCTGACACACAGACCCAAAAGTTCCCATTCTTAAATCATGGCTGCCTTATCTTCCTTGACAAAATTCAAAGCAAGATACAAATTTTGCATCTAAGGTATAAAATTAACATGATGCATTTGACCTTTACAGAGTAGAAGTGATATGAAAAGACAGACTTAGCAATGCTTCAAAACCTAGTACTTTGACAATAACTAAGCAAAATGAAGTTGCCTGCATCATCCTCCAGATATTGTTAAGCATCTATCTATGAGTAAATAGTGAACTTTTGTTCAGAATGAGATTATATGTAAATACCAAATAATGGCAATCATCTATTTTCAAAATCATCTCAGTAGTAATTAAAATATTTTAAAAGTAGTCACCCACCTTATTTCTTAGTTCCTTTCTGATGTTAATCCATGTGGGTCAGTTTAGCTCAAACCCAACCTCACCCATGTTGCCCTCAATTTCCATTTAAATGTGTGCTGGCCCCCACTTCTCCAGCAGAAAGCAGCGTAGAGGCTATCAATAGTTCAATAGCCAGGCCAATGTGGTTCAGTGGCTGAGCATGGATCCATGAACCAGGAGGTCACGGTTACATTCCAGTCAGGGCATATGCCTGAGTTGTGGGCTCAATCCCTGGTTGGGGGAAGCTGATCAATGATTTTCTCTCATCATTGATATTTCTCTCTCGCTCTCCCTTTCTCTCTGAAATCAACAAAAACACATACAAAATAGTTCAATAGTTATGTGGTGTCCATCCTACTCTCATTTCCATACCATGCAGATGAAGTACCCAGAAGTTATTAGCTCCTGGAGTGCTGCCCTAAGGGACACTATCTTTTCCCTCCATGGGAAGACCCATCTGCCTATTTGATCCCTTTTGCACCATATCTTGGATTAAAAGAGGCACTAAAATAGATAAAATGGTTTGAGGCGTGGGCCCTGGGTTCACGCTTGATGTTAGCTTTGCTGCATCCTAGGTGTATAATCTTTGCAACTTATTTAAATTCTCTAAGATTCAATTTTGCAAAGGCTTAAAAACTAGTTTATATCTAACCAAGTCACATCTCTGCTTTTAATCCCTGCATAGCCCCCCATTTCCATGACACAGTGCATTCCTTATGGTGGAGCATGCAGGGCTCTTCATAACATACCTCCCACACTTGCAAGCCACTCTCATGCTCCAGTTAGAGCCGATCACTACCAATGATTTGCTGTGCAACCTTGAGTAAGTTCTTGGCCTCTCTACCTTCCAAATATTCTAACAATATATACTTCCTATGGGTATTATGCTCAAATAATGTCTGACATATATATTCTCAAGAAATGTTAGTTATTAGTGTTATTGCTTTTTTTATTTTTACCCTTTCATATTAGAGGTAGGCTTTGTCCAAAATATGCCTCTGGGTGTCCATAAATGGAAGATTTTCAGGTCCTATAATGAAGGAGTAGACAATGCATGATTGTACATGAGTCTCAGAAGAAGCACCAAAACTGGCTATATGACTTCATGGGGAGCAGTATTATTGGATTATATGGAAGCATAACCATTTCCAGGCAGTAGTACAGCTCTTGTGGGGTTGAGAAGGTCAGGGCCTGGGAGCCCTACGCCCAAGACTCCTGGGACCATGCGGATTCCTACTCGTCAAGTCTGCCGGCTGCCACTCCCAACCAGTGAGGGTCATGAGAGGGACCTTGAGAGGCACTGCTTGCTCAGCTCTCCAAGCTCCATCACCTCCCTGTGACGCTCAAAAAAGCTTGTGAGCAGAATGAATCACTGTCCTTGGGTTGCGTCTCTCCACACACCCAGCCTGATACTTTGGAAACAACACCTCCTCAAGCCTGTGCTGCTCCAACCGCCAAAAAAGCCTCTATCCTCCTTCAACTGCCCTTTTCACCTAAATCTGTTTTCCTGTATTTTCCTAATAACTACACAATGTTTAACTTCGGGGAAGTGTACCAAGTGTAAAATTGGATAAAGATATGTAGTGGTAAGATATTCTCCTACAGTTCGTTTTGAAACCTGTTTAGAAAATGTTCCAAATCAACTCTTTGTTCATGGGCAATTCAATTCGTCTCTGAAGAACTTGGTCCAGAATGTCTTTTCTGTGAAACAGCCTCCTCGCCCTTGCCCCTGACCATGGGTCAAGGATAGCTGCTTCTAACACTAATACAAGGACTATTTCCTGCCAAACCCTCAGATCTAAGTACCTTTGGAGCTTCTAGCATTGGCCAGGAGCTCTTCACCTTCTTCCATTTGCTCGCATGGGCCAATAGGAACAGATCTGAGAGGAATATGCTAGTGTTTTCTTGTTCTATTGTGAACGTTAATAAGAGAAAAATATATTTGTCCCTTGTGCCTCCCATTATATTTTCTGTTACTTGAAAACAGGAACTCTTATTTTGGCATCCAAACATAATGCCAGTTCCGTTGTTAGATGAACAATAAACTTGTTATTTAATGAGTAAACAGATGAATTATTGAATGAATGGATTTTGAGTATCCAAGCCTTCTTTGCTTACGTATATATGCAAAACCAGACAGTGTCCTTTATATCCTTGTAAATGAGTGCTAGATTTATAAGGGTGATAATTTGGTAAGTTATATAATGTCCAATTACTGGGTGGTATATCTGAAAATAATACAATATTGTATATCAACTGTAATTAAAAAAGAAAAAAATATTTTAAATTGACAATGTCTGAAGCCAGATATGACATGCGTTTCTTTTATGTAATTGTATCTCAATGTAAACATTTTATTTTCTCTCCTAAATAAAGTTCTCTCTCATAGTCAAATCTGTCTAAAGGAGGTTTTGCAAAACGCAGTTTATATGCAAGTTCAATGTGGGCTAAAATGTCAGTATTATTCATACTGCTCCACTTCATTAAATCCACCTTTCTAGCGACTTGAACTGCATAAAATTTATTTTTTTTAAAAGTCCCCACATTGTGCCTGTGTCAGCAATGCAGCACCTGTTAGTCATCATGGACCCAATTCACCTCTCCAGGCTATTGCTCAGCATTCTGACAGGCAAGGTTTATGACAGGCGAGCTGAAGGTGAAGGGGATGGATGTATAAACAGTGGAACACAGCCTAGCCCTCGCCTCTGCCAGATTGCGTGTGCAGGGCTCTAAGTGTGCGAGGTCACGCTGCCAGCAGCCAGGATGGGAGCGTGGGCTGCAGTGCCCTTAATTGGGTGCACATGCTCTGGCATCGCCTTGCCCTGATTAGCACTATGTGGGCCGAACAGCACTAGACTAGAGCGCAGCACTTTTAGGAGAAGAGCATATGGGAAGTGCAGATGTTCAAAGGGTGGCTTCACCCCAGGAGCAGCCAGCAACCCTCTTTGAAGAATTACCATATCCTATCTTGAGTAAGGACATGAGGAAGGATCCATACGAAAGTGCTGTTGGAAAAGGAGTCTGATCATTTCCTACTCAGAGATGCCCCACTGGGTTCTCCCATTAGGCACCAGGACTTTAAAATGTGTCCTGGAGGCATACAAATACTACCTCCCTCTTTCTAACTGAAAGAGAAGGTGTCAATGGCATCGCACACAGCAGAGAATCGATGGCAAGTGGAAATAGCGCAATCCAAACGTTACCAGGTGACATACTTTATCAGTGCACGTTAGTACAGTATCCGCTATGTATTCATTTATTAATTAAGCAAGTTTATGAAGCACCTGCAACAGACCAAACACATTCACGGGATAATGGACCTAGGCATGCAGAAAATTGGAGGCCAGAAAAAAAGGATTGCATTCCCTTAGAAGGACACATAGCAGCTTGGTGAGATGTAAATGAGGTGACAGCTAAGTAATTAGTCCCAATTCTTTCAATAATTAGCTGTGCTCCTTGGGCCTCAGTTTTCTCACTCGGAGCTAATCATTTTCAACTACAGGGGGAAAAAATACCTACTGCAGGCTTAAAGTGTTATGAATTTATATCCTGCATCTTCCTTATTGTGCAATTAACTGAGTCATTCATTCAAGAATTTCAGAGCCTAATCTGTTCCAGGCACAGTTCTAGGCGGTGGAGACATTCTGGTCATAGGAACCCAAGCTCACATTCTGGTGTGGCAAGACCAATTTTAACATGTGAGTAAGTCCTTAGCAACATGCCAAGGAGAGGCGTCACCAGGCCTGAAGAGAAGTAAAACAAGGACATCAACAGAGGGCAATAGGTAGTTAATTTAACTAAGCTGGTCAAAATGTATGCTTCTATCACATTTTAGTGGAAAGATACTAACAATAAACATGCACACTAATCAATAAACAAGATATTTTTAGATAGTGATGATATTCTCTAAAAAACATAATATGGTTTTTCTCAGATGGCATGGCTCAGTGATTGAGCATCAACCTATAAACCAGGGCTTGTTCCCTCATGGGGGCTGTGCAGGAGGCAGTTGATCAATGATTCTCTCTCATCATGGATGCTTCTATCTCTCCCTCCCTCTCCTTTCCTCTCTGAAATCTATAAAAATATATATATTTTTAAAAACCACATAGTATGGTTTTAAATGAAAGAAGTAGACCCATAGGTTATATTACACTTTCAGACCACCTTGGGGAATCTGGATTCTCATTTCAAGTTTAATGGGAATGCTTTTACATCAGGGATTGAGGTGACAATTTTACACCATAGGAAGTGTATTCTGTCTGTTGTGCTTAGAGAATGGGTTTAAGAGGGATGACATCAGGAGCAGGAGTAGGACACTGCAGAAGGCCAGGTAGAAGATTGCAGTGGCCTGCCAACAGTGAGAGCAGTGGAAATGTACAGTGGGTAAGTTCATGGTGGATGAGGTGTAAGGGCAGAGAAAAAGATAAAACTTTGTAAGTCCCAATTTTCACTTGAGCAACAAAGAAGACTGAAGTATTATTTGCTAAATTGGAGAAGACTTGGGAAAATTAAAATCTGAGTAGTAGGATCTAAAGAGGTGGCAATGAGGAGGAGGGGCAGGAAACAGACTGGATAGGGGTTCCTGAGCAGGAAGAAAACCAGAATAGTGGGGTGCATCTGAATATGCAGATGTATTACAGGGTGCTTAGAATGCCAGGCGGGACTGAATGCCTATTTGAGATTTTGGTGTTAATTTAAAGGGGAATCAGTAAAACTGTGTGATATTTGGAGCAACATGAAGGTGCTCAGCAGCAGGAACAGAGCAGAGCAACTAAGGGCTTTAGCCCTGCCTGAGACTTTTGCCTTATGAGTATGACAGAGGGAGACAACAACATGGGAGCAAAGCATGTTTTCAAGAAAGTGGTTGTAGATACATCACGTAAACAAATTGAAAGCCAAAAATCCCATGGTCATATCAATAGATATAGAAAAAGCATTAGACAAAATCCAACACCCATTTTTGATCAAGAAAGTGGTTGTAATAAATAACCCATAGCATCCGGGTAAGGAAGGAGCAAGAACGTCCCATGGAGAGTGAACAAGGAGTTGAGCCGATGGATTTGCAGTCTGTATGAACTCGCAGAGCTTTCAGAAAGGGGATTCTAGATTAAACTAGCAGGAGGAAAAAAAGCTGGTTGTGCAACAATGAAATGCCTAGAATGGTGAAATGGTATATCAGAGATTTTAGGAATAGTGCATTCTCTCACGTGCTCTCCCCCACTCTCTGCCCCGCTTTCTCATACTGAAAAAGCTAGTTAAAAACACTGACCACCCCTCCTTTTTTTTAGAGGCTCCTCATGTTAGGAGTTAGATGTTAAGATGCTTCTTCAAGTTAGAAGTTAAACTTCACTTTCCTGACCTACTTGAATCACTGTGATCTACGCATCCACCAACTGGACTCTATGGCAGAGTTTGATTCAGAAGCTGGTGGCCAGGAGGGGCATGTACCCCAAAAACATGCATTCAGCAATCAGTGACAACATACTCATTCCCCTACAAAGGCGGAGGTGGCAGATGTGGCAGAACTGGCATCCTGCACCCACACAGTAGACCCTGCTGCGGTGTCCAGGTAGTAGGAGCAGTGGTGTTCCCAGTAGAGTAGGTAGAGATGTAGGCATTGCTCCTGACTGCAAACCCTCTGGTCTTGGTTCCTGGGCATATGTAAAGATTTTGTGTGCTACCAAATATCTTTTGATAAATTCTTGTTCTGCATAACCTAACAGTTTCTCAGACACAGTACAGCCCTTGGTGATGACAAGGTCTAGCACTCCATTGCAGCAGTGAGTTGCGAATGTGAGGCCATCAGGAATGGAAAGACCCGGATATTGAATTATAGTTGAAAATCTTACAAATTACTCACTGGGAAAGTCTGATATTGCTTGATACCAAAATAAATGCATATAAATATCTGGACATCCAAACAAAAGCCAAAGAAGAATTCCTTGAGAGTCATTAATGTGTCATTATCTTTATTAGTCAATATACCCTCCTGCTATGAGGGATATTTGTATACAATAATAAATTCTACCACAGATTTTAATGGTTTTTCTAAATTATCCATGCACCTAATGCTAATTTTGATAACATGTCAAGAGATTTGTCAAACATCTTTAAATACTAAATGATCTAATATATCAGATAATCTGTTCATTCCATTTGGTTTTCCCCTGAAGATCAACCTCCCAGATATTTCCATCTGTCGTTTTAAGTCCAAATTATCGATCAAGCTGTGGCACAGTAGTGATCATAGGACTTTCTGTCAACATATCTGATATTAGATTATGTTTCCTGGATCCTATATCTTCTCTTAAAGAAATCTTGTGTTAAAAGTTAAACATGAAGATTACAAGAAGTGTGACATTTTATTTTCACTACGGCAACTCAAAAATAATTGAACCATCCTTAGTATACCCATACATATGGTGCCTATGTTCATTGTTCACAATAGAAAATGTTATTTGGAAGTGGAAAAGGGAAATAATAGATAATTTAAAAATATGTTTTGGGAAGAAATTTATTACATCAAAACAATTTTTTAACTAATGGCATATTTAAAATGTCTCTTTGAATCACATTCATTTTTTTGTTTCCTGTATCAAATTATTTTGTTAAAATATTAGCTACTTGTTAATTCTGCAAGTATTACCAGGCAGTTAAAATGCCTGAAGCTATTTTATATTTCCTATTTAAAGCATGGTGATAAAATGTTTTTTTTTCCCATGGAAATATCTATAATTATACTTCTTTAATATACAATTCTGAAATAAAAATAAACATTTGCATAGTCTTACTTAGGTGACTGTAACTCTAAGCTAACAAAAATAGTAACTGTAAGTTTATTATGTAGCTTGCATAAATACTAGTCAAACTCCATACACTGCATCTTATCTTCCACAGAGCAGATAAACCCAACTTAACATTTGAGACAACATCCACTAATTTATAAGAACTACTTTCATCTTTAAAAAACACTGTTAAGCTTTTACCATATTCAATGAAAAGGTAAACTTATAAACAGAGTAAAAACTACAATGGGCATCTCATCCAAGTAATGATGTAAGCTCTATGGAATTTGATTTTTAAATAAAACTTGAAAATAAAATCAATTCTCCTATAAAAACAAAGCCATATTTTTATAAAATTCAAATTTAAGACTTGTAACCAAATTATTGACTAAATAAAGTTTTTAGAGTCCACATTTCTAGAGAAAGAGGCCCACCACTTCCCTCTCAGTTTTGTGTAATTGTAGTGAGCTTTAGCATGGCTTAGCAGGCATTTGAATAGACCTGTAGCTATGATACACATACATATTTTACTTACTTAGAGAACATCAGTCCACTAAGTAGCAATAAACTTAGTTTGAAATGTCACATTTTTATTTCAAAACAAAAAGAACACATAACATCTTTAACTTAACATCATATGATTTTAAGAAAGAAAGATCAGGTAAAGCTGTTCTTTTGAGAATAAATTGAAAAAAAAATTACTTATTTTATAAAGGAAAAGTAAGTTGATACCATTTAAACTTCTGGAGGGTTTTAAGATTATTTTCATAGTCTCATGTAAAATATCACTACATGTGATTAATTAATTTAGCCCATTTGAGTTAGATACAGAGCTAGGTAATATATTCAAAGACATGCAGTTTTAATTTTTTCAAGAGTACTCAATAAATAGCCCTAGGCTAACAAAGTACTGCCTGCTAGAAGTCCTCAAGGGGCATGCTAGCAAGAATACCAATTGTTTAGAATGGCATTTTCAATGTACTTGAAGATTAATTGGAGGCACTTGCTAGTAATCTCGCCCATAAGTCAGATATGTCTTCAGTTTGCCTAGAAAATCCTTTCTTTAGAGACTAAATCAAAAGTAAACTCTTCCCTGGAGCAAGACTAATGTAGCTCCAATGTACTGTATATGATTTCCCAGTAATTTAACAAACTTTGTTTTCTTTGGAACTTCCTAGGAGAAAAACAGTCCAGTGAAAATTACTATCCTATATAATAAAAGGCTAATATGTAAATTGTCCCCTTGACTGGATTTCAACTAGGAGTTTGACCAGGGGGAAGGGCTGGCCAGCCAACCTCCCGTGTCCCCTCCCCCTGGCTGACCAGGCCCTATTGGCCCCTATCAGGGCAGGCCGGCCAGACGCCACCCATGCACAAATTTGTGCACTAGGCTTCTAGTAATATACAGACAACCAAAACTGTGTAATATTCCAGCTGACATGGATACATTGAATATGCAATACTAGACCCCTTAAGAAATGTGAATGGTTATTTCATTGCTTTTATTATCCTTCTTCTATTGGGATGGATTTTGCATAGCTTTTTAAAAGGTAGCTTACAGCATAATAGTAATCCCTATATGTAGGAAAATTTACATTAGAAAGAAAACAAAAATATTGTTTTACAAAATAATTTAGAAACTCTACTGACAAATTATTGGCAATAATATGCTTTATTACAATGGGGAGGAGCTCAATTTATCCCTTCATGACCCTCAATGATCTTTTATAAACTCTTTTAAAGTGCAGATGGCTTTAATGCACTTCAACTTTTGTCATCGCTGCTGCCTTCATTATTCTGAAGTGACTTTGATATTGCTTTTCCAAAGGTTTAAATTATTCTTACACATATAGTGCTTCACAGAAACCCAGTGAACCAGTATATGTGACTAGTTATTACTGACGAAATTTGAAAGATATCCGGAACAAGACTTAAGGGAGGTCATGGGACATTTCTACTTGAAAGTGAGTCATGGGTACTATTGAAATTTAACTCACTATAGTTTCTTTCTATGAATATTTTTCCTGCTTCATCTTTCTTATTTCATTTCCTGCCTAAGGCTTATAGTTGAGAGTGGTCTTGACTCAAGATCTGTATTTCTTTTTATATTAGAAAAAATATTTTCTTTCCTGAAATTATTTTATTTTTCATTATTTCTATAATTTACTCTGGTCCTCATATAATTAATTGCCTAGGCCTTGAAGAAGACTCATATTTTCTACATTTTAGGACACCGAAGTGTGTGTGTGTGTGTGTGTGTGTATCTTCTTTCTATTTTTCAAATGTCAGTGTTCTCCAAAATCCCCCACTCTGGCAATTCTTTTCTCTCTTTACATTTTATTCCAGTGTGATTTCATTTGTGGTCATGCATCACCCACACTAAACTCTGTGCTCCAAACTAATACCTATGTATATGTTCCAAATGCACAAAATCACAAATATCTAAAGGAGAATTCATCACTTACTACCCTCAGGCATCTGGCAGTCCATGTCTCTGTGAATGATACCATCATTGTCTGTCACTTAACCCAAAATTTAGCCATTCTCAGTTATTTCCTGCTCCTATAGTGCACATATATTATATAATCGTGTCCTATTGACTTTTTTAAGTTCATTTTCATCATTATGTCCACTCAATTTCAATCTCAGTTTACTTCATCTGCAGTTTTTCCCCTGTGAGATTTTGAAAGACTTCACTGAATTAATTCCATCCAATATCAGCAAAGGGGACTTTCCAAGGCACAAATCTAATTCTTTCCACCCATTACAATCTGGACCCAGCTGTGGCCAGTGTGGCTTAGAGGCTGGGCATCATCCTGGTCACCGAGAGGTTGCTGGTTCCATTGGTCAGGGCACATGCCCGCCTTGCAGGCTCAATCCCCAGTAGGGGGTGTGCTGGAGGTAGCCTATCAATGTTTCTCTCTCCTTTTCTCTCTCTAGCTCTCTTTTAAAAAAATCAATAAAAGGATTTTCCTTAATCTGGACCCTGATCCTCCATCTACCATTGGTCTCAGCTCTTGCCTGCCCACATCCATGTAACCCCAAACAAACAGAGTTACTTGTTCCAAGTGTTATGCATTCCTCTGTTCCTTGTAATGTGCTCTGGCCTCTATTGCAAATTCCATTTTCCTACACCTCTTCCCCTACTAACACACACTTTGATATCCTTTCTTCATTTTCAAGGCAACATTCAAACATTCCTTCCTGGTAAGACTTCTTTCCCCTAACCCAGGAGGCCTTGTTAGGATGCTATGCTTACTCCCATTACTCTCTGTGGCATCACTTACCACAGGGCACTGTAACTGCCGAGTTACTGATTAGTTCTCTGAAAAGGTCATGCATTCTTCAAAGTCACAGTATCTATTCCTATAAGCCTAGTGCTTTAGAGCATGAGCTGGAGCACATGCTATGACCTTACTTTGATGTTCACAAAGCAATTTTGAATGATTCAGTTCTCTGCCTATCTTATCTTACTTAACTCAATTTCTGTTAGTAACTTTATTCTAGTATTTTTATTAGTGAACTTAAGAGGTTATGTTAGCCCAGCTGGTGTGACTCAGTGGTTGAGGTCCAGGTTAGAGCACATGCCCAGATTACTCGCTCGATCCCCAGTAGGAGGCATGCTGGAGTCAGGCAATCAATGATTCTCTCTGATCACTGATGTTTCTATCTTTCTCTCCCTCTCCCTTCCTCTCTGAACTTATATATATATATATAACTTTTTCATTCTTCTGTCACTTTGGGGTTACTTTTAGGCTCTAATTTCCCTTTTGTGGTAACTGTTCTAATAGTCTAAAGATAATATTTTATTTTTATATCTGTAAAGATAATACACACTATGATTAAGCTTTATTTTTGGACTTTTCAGATTTATTTTACCTTTGCTTACTATTTTAAGATTTTCATCATCAAATTTTATGAATACTTTCTGCTCTATTTGGCACCATCTGACATAACTGTTTCAACCCAAAATATTATACCAATATATTAAGTTACTTCACCTTTTTCCATTTTTAATAATCCCTGTACATTAAATGTTACTTTTCTCTATCTTTCTTTTGGATGTGCATCACTAGGCTTTTAGACCAGCTTATTTCCATTTCATAACTCTCAAATTCTGCCACCTATTTCTTCACTGATAGTTTTTATTCACACAAAAATTTGCCATCAAGCCTAATATATTATCATAGGGGGGTATTATATTTGGAAAACAGGAAGATTTTTATGTATATGAAAGATAACCTGAAATGAAAAAGCAAATACAATCCTTTCAAAAGTAATATCTTGTTACAAATCATCTATATTTATATTTACATTTTATAAGATATAATCAATAACTAGGGAACTAAAACTTCCTTATAATACTGAAGAGCCATAATCTATATTTGAATATGTGGTATGGTTTTCAGTCATCTATTTCCATATAGAATACTATTTTATTCAAAACCATAAGGTCCTGCTTGCATGTATAGCACACACACTGTCTCATAATGATTATTTTTTAAATATGTAAAACTAAAATTTTTATATCACAATTCTAGGTGTCTATAATTTCAAATTATCTAAAGAGTTGTGTCTTAGAACTAGAAGAAACCTCAAGGATCTCTTTTATTCAACCTCTGTGTTTAGGTATATAAATCTTATTTTCCCTACCCTATAGATAAATCTACTATAGCCAAAGAAGTTAAGTAGCAAGGTCAACCAGTGAGTATTAGGTGCAGATATCTGGAGCATAAGAGTTTTTAATCTTATTCCTTTTTAAAAATGTCTTTATTGATTAAGGTATTACATATGTGTCCTTATCCCCACATTGCCCCCCCACACACACACACACTCATGCCCTCTCTGAACTTGATAAAATAATTTCATATGAATTTATTTGATTACACCTATTTTATTTCTATCAACCTCAGAACTCTACTTTCATCCATAAATATTTATTGGTCACCTATTCTATGTTATGCACTATGCAAGGTAAAGAAGTCATACATAAGCCATCATCACAGAGCTCAGAATCTAGTGAGAGATATCAACAACTAAGTAATGCAGTTTGAAAAGTGTCCCATGCCTCCTGGGTCAAGCTGCTATATAGCAGCACCTTAGATAGATACCTAATAGAGATGGGGATGGGGAGAAGAACAGTGACCAAAATGAGACCTACTGGATGAGTTAAAGTAGCCAATTAACTACACAATCACTTTCTAGGCATAGAAAGGACCATGCACAAAAGTAATGGAACATCTTGATGACTAAAAATACAATACAATGTCAAAGTCTTAGAATATAAAAACACTGTCATGAAAGATATAACTGCAGAGGTGAACAGGAACCAATTCCACATGAACTTTGAAATCCATAGTTGAAATGTTAGAATTTATCCTAAAGACAAGAAAGAGTGCTGAGTTAACCTTTCATTCTAATGCCTCACGGTGAGAAAACCATTCATCATGATCGCGATGCTCATTCTTACTTTCCAATTCCCATTCCAGAGAGACTTACTGTTTTCGTAATTAACCTGCAAAGAAGTTTTCCAATTCCCTATCTGTCTCCTGGTCTGCCCACTCTGTAAACCAGTGGTAACATTTTGGGTTTAGTGTTAGAGCATATAATAACCCCCACAACTGACTGAGTACACAACGGTGTCAGGGACTGTGCTGTGTGCTTTACATTTGGTATCTTGATCTATTACTATAAAAACCGTTTTACCCCAAAGTTACAGATGAGAATATTGACATTTGGAAAAGTTGAGTAATCCGTCAAAATTTGCATAGCTTAGAGTAAACTTATATTGCCGTTGTCATATCCATTATATTTTCATCCCCATACATTTTTTACATATCATGTAATTTGCAAAATATACTGAAAGTCTAATATGCAAAACCTGAACACAATTAAGTGCATTTTATAAAAAGAAATTACCCATTTGTTAAAATATTCAAGGATATATACTAATATCATTTATTATTTCCCTAATTTAATCAATCATTTTTTTAGAGTTTATTTCATCATCTTAGCACACATAGTCAACCAATTAAACCATACAAGTCACAGACGGAGTTTAAATATTAGCTAATTTTTTTATAATATTAGTCTTATAGGCTCTATGCCTCTAATAATAGTATCAGCAATTTTTATTTTTCAGTTTTATACTCACTTTTATAAAACAATAAGAGCAAAATACAATAATTCTAACATTCAAAAATTTAAACTTCCCTGGACAAAAAGAAAAAAAGTGATTACTGCTAAAACTAAGTATTGCCTGGTAGGCAGCACCACTACACAATTTTCCAAAAACAATTTCCAATTTCTTCAGTTGATAACCAAAGTTCATACTCTAAGTACCAAAGGTTTCATCCCATACTTTGAGACAGTGCTGAGTTATCAAAAGATATTTTCTGAAGTATAGAAATACATAATATTTACAAGGTTATTATAATATAGAAATTCGTGTAGGAGTTAGTATTTTCCATGTGTGCACACCTCAAAACTTTATACGGGGTAGAATTTGCCTTCATGTTCTTTTCTTATGTTCTTTTGGGTGAGGGGCACCAAACAATATTGTGGTCTAATATGTTCGGGGACCTACAGATTCTTTTCCTGATTCCCATTAATTTCACTTCCATTATACAGTTCTGATCACTGTCCCCTAAATGCATTGCCTTACCATGGAATTCATACATTACTTTACTTGAGGACCATGGTCTTCTCTAACATCCATCATGTATTTTGGTCATCTTGGCATATTATTAACTTGAAGCACTTAATATCATCTTCAAAGTCAGAGAATGCTTCCCCCTCACCCCATTTCAAGTCACTTATCCCAATAATAAACAATGCACTTACATCTTGACATTTTCCATGTCTTGTTTTTTAAAACTGGTGTGCTATCCTTCATAAGCCATAGGTGTGTGTGTGTGTGTGTGTGTGTGTGTGTTATTATATGTTTGTTTGTTTGTTGTTAGGCCTAGACACATAAGTGCATATACACCCATGCACACAAAATACACACTTCTGTAAGAAGAAACTAAAGCAGCCGTGGGCAAACTATGGCCCGCAGGCCGGATCCGGCCCGTTTGAAATGAATAAAACAAAACAAAAAAAAAAAAAACAGTACCCTCCCTTTTATGTAATGATGTTTACTTTGAATTTATATTAGTTCACACAAACACTCCATCCATGCTTTTATTCCGGCCCTCCGGTCCAGTTTAAGAACCCATTGTGGCCCTCGAGTCAAAAAGTTTGCCCACCCCTGAACTAAAGGATGAAGTATTTGGGGTAAAGAAATAGGTGAATTGCCCCTGCTGGCATAGCTCAGCGGTTGAGTGTTGACCTATGAATCAGGAGGTCAAGGTTCAATTCCTGGTCAGGGCACATGTTGTGGGCTCAGTCCCCAGTGTGAGGTGCCCAGGAGGCAGCTGATCAATGATTCTCCTCATTGGTGTTTCTCTCTCTCTCTCTCTCTCTCTCTCTCTCTCCCCCATCTTCTCTAAAATCAATAAAAATGTATTTTAAAAAGAAAGAAATAGGTGAATTTAAGATTCTCTGCCTCATAGCACTGAGCAAAATTACCAATGTCCAGTACAAATTCTTCCAGTGTGAGATGTGCAGTATTTCCTTCCTCTGTGGCCTGTCATTTCTACACTAACTACCAAAAAAGAAAAATACCTACAATTTTATTATTATATTAGTTACTCTCATCAAGTTTTAACATAATTATAATTTTAAGAGAATCACAATACATACATAATTGCACTAAGCAAATTATAAACACTAGACCATTTGCATATTATCATGAGGGCTCACTTTACGGGTCATCCTCTCTGAAGTCTCGCCTCTGTATATGGACACCTGGAAAAGCTCCTTATATCTACAAGGTTTTTGTTTTTTTTTTCATGGTTCTGCTACTGATAATGTTAGCTGACACTCTCAGTATTTATAGCTTATCTTTTTCTGCAAAAGTAAGGCATTTATACACATAAAATTAAAATGAACATGTAATTGACTGGGGCTTGAGCTTAAGGTAATTTAAACAATGAATTTCTAGGCACTCAGAGGAAAGAATGTAAGGAGTACAAATTGCATAGGGCCCATGGGCTTTCAGAAAGTCTTTGAAATCCTTTAGCTTGCATATGAAAATGTATTGCAAATGGATTTTTACAGCACAGGGATGTTACTTAAAGAGTTATTCAAGGCTCTATGTGATATTTAGATTTAATATTTTACAAGCTTTATAGTTAAGTTCTTTTAACTCCTTTGAAAGGCAAAAAAAGATGAAGTCTTCTAGTTGAATGAGTATATTAGTGTTTTTATTAAGGTTTTTAGAGACCAGTCTAGCAGAATACAGCAATTAAAACATAGGCGTTGCTGTCCAAACACTGAGGTGTCCACCTTGATTTGCCACTCAGTCAATGGTCCTCAGACAAGTTATTCAAGTTCCCAATAAAATGGGGAAATAACACTACATCTCTCTTAGTAGAATTTATATGATGTGTACATAGTTGATGCTCAGGAAGTGCTAGAAAATACCTAAGGAGAATCTGACTACCTACGAATGCTTCTTCATTTTTAAAGGGAAGAAAAACTTGTTTTTCAAAGTAATAATCATTTACTTAAGTAAAGTTCCCTCTTTAATATAGGGTCTTTAGTGATATTTATATTGTATAAATTTTACTTACAGAGACAACTTGATCAAATAAGGCAGCAAAAATGAGAGATAAGCATATTCTTCCAACTAGGTTTCTTAGACAGGGTTCTCTGTTTGTTTAATCTGAAAAATTAGCATATGATTCCAGGAATTCTTTTGAAGGGTCATTAAGTTTCTTTGAGAAATCCTTAAAGCTGAGTGAGATAAAAAGAAAGAAGCAAGATTTGACTTAGGAAAAGCTAAGTTCTACTCTCAATGCTTCTTTTATTATCCCTCTGATCTTAAGCAAGATACTTAAAACATTCCACATAATTGGAACAAAAAGACTTACTATATTTACTTCACAGGGGTATAGGATTAAATAAAACAATATAAATATACCTTATAGCAGTATAAAAGAGCTTTGCTACTATTCCATTTTACTAGTAAATGAAATTTCTCTGAATTCAGAAAAATCTGCATTCAACAATTCACAGTATATATATATGACTTATAAAATATAATAGCATAATCTGTGTTCGAGTTCCAACCTCAAAGTTAAAACAAAAACCAGCTTTGAAGGTTTTCTGTGGGTAGCACCTTTATATGGGTATTTTTTTTCTGATCTGATTGACACTTCACAGGGGAGGAGCTTAGAAAGATGATTTAAAAGTGAATATTCACAAAGAATAAATAAAATAGATGTGAACCAACTGCCTACCTCATCAGGGCCTCCCACAGGTCATGAGTAGTGACCTATAATAATCGGAAGCACACTGCTTTTCAGGAAACTGGTCTCATTGACTAGATACTGACTTCTATCCTTCTCCACAGAGCTCCAGACCCTTGCCCCAAACTCCAGCAGGTGAAGTTGGCTCCTTTCTTCTCAGTTGGTAACCCATTGAAATTATATTCTCCATTTACCAGCAATTGATCTATCTTCAGGTAAGATTCTCCCTCCACCTATTGGACTTATATTCTGGGCAGCTTCCCATGGCTACTCATGTTTCCTCTTGAGGAAGGGGATTCAAAATAATGCTAGGACCTGACCTTTGAGGGAATGTGCCTTATATAAAACTCATCTATGTAAAACTCACAGTTCATCAAGGTGGCGCAGAGCCTTAAAGATATTACAATTAGTGTAAGTCATTTACATACCCAAAGTGTCCTTTGAAGAGTACCAAAAATACAGCCACAGCAACAACAAACCCACTCCACCACCATCGGATTTCTCTGAAACTCTAAATCCCTCCTATTAATTTCACCTCAGTGATCAAAGCATCTTCTCTACAAAGACAACATGTTCACAGGATCACACACTGGCTTCAATACAAGGAACACCCACCTGTTCTGACCTACTCCATAATCTATTGCCACATATTGATTTTTGTTGTTTTAGCTATAAAAAATGAATATAGAACATTAAAGTGGCAATGAAAGCCAAGATATGGGACAGGAATATAACCAGAGAGGTCAAGATTGAGTAAGAAATCATAGTAGGGAGTTTAGAAGAGAGAGGAGACCTCCAAAGGTAAGACTGAAGAGTGTTTACAATACATTTCATAAACTTAATAATTCTACTAAATGATTTGTTTAATGGGGCAGATTCCATTAAATGATCAACTTTTGGTCCAAATAAACACATGTTCTGCTCCCAAATGCAAAAATCATCTTTGGAGAGTAACATATGGCTCTTAGAATGATGCTCTTTCAAAGGTCCAGAAAGAGACTCACACTTAGACTTGCAAAGATTGTTCACAAAACGGTGGCTTCTCTGACATTGTTGGGGGGATTTTATGATCTTTTAATGAGCTTTATGCATAAAGTGAAGAGCTGCTATAGAGAAGACTCATTTTGAGAACAGAGACATCTCCAGTTTCCTATAAACTGATCATCGCCCATCCCAACGAGGGCGATACGAAAGGCCAGTGGCACTGGCCACTGAGATGACAAGACAGTAGGGAACTGTCCTGCAGATATGCTATGTCATTGTTGGATATTTGTTGTACTTTTGTTTTTAATTCAGAGAAATAACCCATTTCACTTCTGTAATAATCAGACCATCTTCAGAACTGCTACCAACAAACAGTGAAAATATTGCTTGGTTATAATGTCATTTTGCATCCGTTGGTGCTATCCTAATTTAGTTTTCTGAATTAATATGAAGGAGGAAAGAGAAGGACAAGAATAGAAAATGAATCACATCATTTGAAAATCTTGAGTAACAATTTACAATGAATTAGTAAATAAGGTTAATGAAAATGATGCATTGGAATGGTTAATTTGATGTATCAGCTTGGCTAAGCTATGGTGTCTAGCTTAGAATGATGTTTAATATATGTTTGATCAAACACGAGTTTAGATGTTGCTATGAAGGTTCATTTTTAGATCTCACATTTGATCACATGATCAGTAGCCATTGAGTAATGCAGATAACCCTCCATAATGTGGTGGGCCTCATCCCAACAGTTGAAATCATGAAGAACAAAAACTGAGGTTTCCTGAAAAGGAAGGAACTTTGGCCTTAAGACAGAAACTTAACAACCCTGCCCGTGTTTTCAGTCTGCTTGGTCTGAGGATTTCAGACACAAGGCTCCAATGTCAAATCTTACTGAATTTTCAGCTAACCAGCTTGCTCTATGAATTTCAGACTTGCCAGACCCCAAAATCTCATGAGCCACTTCCTTAATATCTTTTGTGCATTGGTCTGTTTCTCTGGAGAACCCTAATACACAAGTAATAGTTCATCATCTTTCAAATAGACTTTTGCAATGGCCTCCTGACTGGTGTCCCTGTCTCTTGACTTCACCCCACTCTCCTTAGTATTTTAAAATATTTCCAAAAGGCATGCTATTAATAAATTCCTTAACTCTGTGATGCAATCAGGGTGAAATGTAAGTTCCTTAATACAATATGCAAGGCATTATTGTGTCTCTTACTTGCTCCCTTCTCCCCTCTCCTGTCAATAAAACTTTCTCTCAATTTTATTATTCAGCCATAAAATAACTTATGTTTCTCTAAATCCATGGTACTGTTTTTGCATCTGAGCCTTCGCACATGCTCTGTCATCTGCTTGTCATGACCATTCCTCTGGCCATCCTCCTCTTGCCTACCTAGAATACACTTTTGCATCTTTTCTAATTCAACTGAGACATCATTACCTTATGCAGTAGCTCAGCCCAGTACATCAACTCCAACCTCTGACTGTGCATCACTTACTACTACACCCCAGTGTCCTTGACTAGACTGGTCTCATTCTCCTCTGCACCGTCAGACCTAACCCAGCAGCTGTCACATGCATGCCCTCAATGACACTGCACTGATCAGCCTATAGCTTACTCTCTTTTGGTTCAATGGATTTGAAATTAAATTTAATAATATATTACATAATCAGAGTGATCTGTGGATAGCGTTTTAAGTCCTGAAGCCCAAAGCACCGTGATTTTAACAACGTGAAATGTTAAATTACTTGTGTGGAATGTTCCATATGAAACCTCATTGCAGTAATGCAATAGATTTTTAAAAATATATTTTATTGATTTTTCACAGAGAGAAAGGGAGAAGGATAGAGAGCTAGAAACATCGATGAGAGAGAAACATCGATCAGCTGCCCCCTGT
>NW_006283588.1:2120368-2139881 GCF_000327345.1 Myotis davidii
TGGAGTGCTGTGCTTGGAATATATATATTTTTTACTGTAAATAATAGAAATAAGATCTTTCTGTGAGAATTATATTATCATTAGCATTAGGAAATACTTAACATATTAGCATATTAAAAATCAGTGTATGTCCCAAAATATGGCTGTCACTCAAAGAAACTCAATTCTTCTATATAAAGAAGAAAAAGAGGATTTCTACTCCCTCCCATTTTCCATCTCCATAGCCCTCCTTCTATGCAGAACTCCAGAACTGTCCTAAGTTTTATTTTTGTCTTTAACATATGGTTCACACTAGACATAAATATCACATTATTCTACTCCCTCTACTGGGAAAAGTTCCGAAGTCGTTACCTTCTTCCTAGACCTGTCCACTGAGATTTGGATTAATGTAGATAATATTCACCCAGCAGATCTACTCAGGTAGCCCACAGACCTATCCAACTCAAGAGATGAAGATAAATGAACCATCTTTATCTTCAAAACACTTACTAATATTCTCTCAGTTGAAGGTGATCCCATTAGAAAACTTGGAGACACCCTCTCTCTCAATCCCACATCTAGTCAACAACAAATACTTCTTCTCTGATGTTCTCCTGATTTCTTAAATCCACCCTCTATCTCAGACCAAGACCCCATCATCTATCCTGTGAAAAAATCTGTGATAGCTTTTTGACTGTTTTCCCATTTCCAGACTTAGCACTTTCAAATCCAACCCCAACAGAACAATCAGCAGAACCAGCTGCATACAGCACATGTTGAATTTTTGCCTCTTGATCCAAGTGATGAGTCATTTGGTTTAATAGGATGTTTGGTCTACTACATTTATTGATATGACATATATTTGATCTTCTATCATCACAGGTTATGTTCTCTATATATACAGTCTTTGCTTTCTTTACCTTTCTTCTGATAATTAGATGTATTTTTATTCTCATGGTTATACTTATAACTATAATTTTATATAATATTCTAATCTCCTTTTCTCTCTAGTTTCTCAACTGTAAGTAACAATTTAAGTAACATATTTCCCCTCTCAATTTCATTGAGTATATCATTTTCTTAATGGTTATCGTCATGCTATTTAAGTATACTAATACTTACATTACCTGCTTTATGAGTTTTAAATTATATCTTTTGACCCTCAGCTTTATGAATCCACATGCTTGCAGAGTCTGCGCACTTTTCTCTTCTTTCCTCCCCCCAAGCTCAGCCTTTAAAGACGTAATTTTTGCATTGTCAGGACTTAGAACTTCCACATTCTGTTTTAAAACCGTAATTCACATAGTGATTTGAGTCTTTTGTCCAACATTTAATTGGATTCAGTGTTCACAGCCAGTCTTTATTAAATTATTGTTGTTAGATTTTTATCATTATAATTTCATCCAAGACCATGGAAACTGTATTTATTGATTTCTTTCGTGTTCAAAAAAGTATTTATCTGCTGCCTTTGTAGACACTTTGCCTGCTTTGGTCTATAAACTCTTTGACTTACACCTTTTTTAGAAAACTTTATAGGCTCTATTTTCTTTTAGTCTTGACCATTGTAGGTAACTATAAGACTAAATTCACAGTATTGCCTCATAGATGACTTGAATTTTATGTATCTGCTTAGGGCAAATATCTTTTTCTTTAGCATTTAGTAATTTTACTAGGGTAACTAGGCTATGTCTCAAATGCAATTATCCCCTTAATTTCTTAGATAGATATGTTTGGTCCATTCATTCTGTAGATTCAAGCTTTCTCTTTTAATAGCATATATTTTCTTCAGTTGTATTCTTGAATGGTTTCCTGTTCCCTACTTTGTTCAGATGTACTAACAAAATGCATTTCAGATTTCTTGCCACATTTCTGTTACTGTTTAACTTTTCATTTCTGTACCACTTCTCCTCTATTCTCTAGTGATTTTTTCCATTGGTTTGTCTTTTGTCTTGTTCTTTTTTTATTTTTATTTTTGTGGCATTTCTGTAAAGATTTCATGTTGGTTCCCTTTCAATCCTTTCTTATTTTGAGTCCTGGATCATTTATTTATGGGGAAGGCAAGGCAGTGATAGGGTAGCTCCAGGCCATGTCCCAGGCTGATTTTCAAGGAAAGCTATGATACTGGATTTCCAGCATGCGTGGCTCTGATCCTTTACCTTTCGCCAGCCAGTTTCTCAGAAGCAACAACACTGCTCACGAAGCCTAGTCACGCTCCTCCTTCCATATTATCCGAAGGCCACTGCTTGTGAACTTACCATCACCCACGTTTACTCCCAGGAAAGTTCCCAGCAACAGCCGGCATCCTGGCCTGTTTCTCCAAAGACTGGTTTGGTGGCAGGTGTTATGGGCTGAACTGTGTCCCCACAAAATTCATAGGTTGAAGCACCTCAGAATGTAAACTACATTCATAATGCATTCATTGAAATTAAAAAAAAAACAACTGAAGTTAAATGAGAAACTCTTGATCCTTAACTAAAATGATATTTTCTTAAGGATAAGAGCCATGTGTCACATATTATATGCATGTGCGTGCGTGCGTGCGTGCGTGCGTGCGTGTGTGTGTGTGTGTGATGAAGACAAAGTGGTTTAGTTTAACTTATTTTGAATTCCCATCACCCACCCACTCCACAACATGGTGTTCAGGCAATATTAAGTAGGAGATAAACACATTTGACTAATTAACACAGAGAGAGAGAGAGAAAGAGAAAGGAAAACAAAGAGACGAAGAGGAAGAGGGTGTTGGGGATGCAAGTCCATTTCCAAAACACTAAGTGATTTTCAGAAATTACTAAGCCCATGTGAAGATAAGCAAGAGTGAGATCTCTGTCTTCATTATTGTAAACTGGGACAGACCATATTACATACAATATGCAAAGTCATTTCCAAGTGACCTGGAAGTAGAAATGATGTTTCAATGCTTATTTGTCTACAATTTACAACTATTATCCCTCAGAGGACCTTTGTAATTTTGGGGTTATTTCCCTTGCCATCTTCTTATCAATATGACTTAAAGACCATTAGTGGGGCTTTACTTTGGGATTATTTCCCTTGCCATCTTCTTATCAAGTCAATATGACTTAAAGACCATTAGTGGGGCTTTAATTGAATAAAAAGCAACAATTCTCTGATTATTGCTCCATTGACTTTCTGTCATTTCTGAAATGACCTTACTCTGAAAGGTTGACTTTGAAGATCATTTATGCACAAAAGGTTTACTCAGACAGTACTTAACTTCCTTGCTTTTTTCCCCCCAAAAGTGTAGATCAAAGCACTGAATTTCACAGATTTAATTAATTAATTTATTTATTTGATTTACTTCTACAGAGAAACTTCTGTTTGAGAACAGACATGCTCTCTTAGATCTGCAGCTTATTAACTCATAGTCATGTTAAGATAAAATACGTACCCTTAAAAGTAGCTTGGTATATAGAGCTTAACACAAAAAAGTAATACAGACTGGGTTGTATTAATGCCCAAAGAAAATTAGAACTGTATCATGGAAGCAAAGAAACCACAGGTGATAAACATTCACATCAATTTCCCACCTTTCTTTGATCAGTTATAAATCAGTTAATTTTCCATGTTGTTATCAAAGCTAAATCAATTAAACCTTGTAATCAATCACTGAAGAATCAGTAAGCACATAGTTAATTCTCTTCTTAAAAATGAGTGCCACTAATTTTCACATGTAGAATTCATACAATCTAAACTTTATTCATTAAAAAATTAATATATTATGTAAATTAACTGCCATAATAAAATTATCTTTTTTTCTAATTCTAATAAAATGGCCTTTTAAAAACAGATTTTTCCTTAACAAATGGATTTACTATTTCATTAAATCCATGACAACTTGCCTCCAACTCTTCCTAAGAGAATTGTATTTAAGAGTTAAATTCTTTCTTGTGATTCATGGTCCATTTTTTATTATTTTTATTTTATTTTTATTGTTGAAAGTTATTACAGTTGTCTCTTTTTCCCCCATTTACCCCTCCTTCACTTTTAAATGAATGTTTTATAGTTATTAACATTCTTTGATCACTTCCCTATAAAAAATCATTAAAATAATCACAAAATATTCTCATGGTCATGAGACTACATTTGAAAATATGTATTATGTCATTTAAAGTTTTTAAAGAAATGATTGCCTTGCATGTGGCAAACCTCCAAATGAGCGAATCTGTTTTCTAGAAGAATGTGGAATCCTTGGTACACGGTCATTAATATTCTTTAGATCAATAGTGCCCACGGTTACTGTTCTAAGTTCCTTATAGATACCACAGGTATCTTCTTTTGATAAGTATGCCTGTGATGTTTATAAATACCACAATCAAATACAGCCTATATTGATATTTTAATCATTTTATGTCTTCTACTAATTATAAAGGATCAAAGATTCTTGATTACATGTCGCTGCTTATTGAGATGTGCAAAATAAACATATGAAGACATTAAATAAGTTGTTTGAAGCAACAAAGCTGGCACTATTAAAAGATATTCCAAAGAAATCAGGGTCTTAGTACATCCTGATGTCTAATGCAATATATTTTTTATTATTAATCTCTGATATAATGTTTTGCTTGGCTACAAACCAAAGACTTTTTCTTCTAAGGCTTTTTAAAAAATTATATTTTATTGATTTTTTATAGAGAGGAAGGGAGAGAGATAGAGAGCTAGAAACATTGATGGGAGAGAAACATCGATCAGCTGCCTCCTGCACATCTCCCACTGGGGATGTGCCCGCAACCCAGGTACATGCCCCTGACCGGAATCGAACCTGGGACCTTTCAGTCCGCAGGCCGATGCTCTATCCACTGAGCCAAACCGGTTTTGGCTTTCTTCTAAGGCTTTATTTTATAAAACTACACCAAATACATTTCCTCTTTCTCTTAGTTTCATTAGCGACGGTCAGTATAATTTAGTGACAATAATTATGATTACATGCTCAATCTACTCTGTGCCAAGTGACCAAGTCATTTGATAGATGCACATTATCTTATTTTATCCTCAAAATAAGCCCATGATATCTATGCAATCAATTGTTTGGGCTTTTATGAAGAAAATGAGACTTCATAATGTTAAATAACTTACACAAACATAGACAGCCAAAATGAGGGTAAAAAACCCAACTCACTTTATAGGACTATTGTGGGGATTGAAAGTGTACTACAACACATAATCAGTGCTCCAAAATAGCTAACTTAGGACATTCTGCTGGATGCTTTAAATTTTGACCAGAATCTACTATGTACATCAAGAGGCTCAGGAGATCTTCAGCCCTGTGGGGGAGATAACATGTACTTTTCCAGTCTTTGCTATATCCCTCTCAACATAGTCCTGCATGCATGTTGGGATGCCTACAGATGTGATGTCATTGTTAACATCCCTGCTGTAAAAGCAGAAAAGGGACATTCTTGACAACTCAAAGACTAGTTTTACTTCCCACGTTGTTTTTTTCATACTTGGGATTTTGATGTATTCCTGCCAATAACAAAAGTCCGACTGATTCCCAAGTATTTTCAGATACCACTGTGATCAATGAACTGTCATCCTGAATAAATCTTGCTCACATGGGTATACTAAATAACTTGCCAGAAAAATAGTGTTTATTTAATGAGACTGATTTTAATTTCAGATACTATATTTAATTATTCATTAATGTAAATCTCCTTTTTATGTGTGTTCAGCTGAGTTAGTACTGCCATATTAAAGCTTCCAAGGTTCAGAGAAAAAACAACAACGAAAAGAGGGTTAAATCCTTAAATTTACTCAGAATATCATTTCCTGCAAATAAGCTAGAGTACCTAACAACATCCAACTAAGAAAATAGAATGCATCGCATGCATTTATTAACCTAGATTTCTTACTACTTAAATTAAATGGGCCTTTATGTTTTTATTTGTAACATTTACATCGAACGTTATTTTTCAGTTGCCATTATCATCATATGCCTTGTATCTCATTTCTCTCCTATCTCATGGTGTTTGCACAGCAGCAAAGGGGATAATGTAAATGTCCGGCAGCCAAGGTATGTGTCACATCACCAATATCACTGAGTAGGAAAAGAACCTGAAAGCAGAAAACTACCACTCCCTGAGTATCCGTGTGCTACGCAATATCCACAGCACTGTGTATATGCTGGTGTTTGATCATATTCTTGACTGTCCACATGTTATACAAGGAAACTAACTAGGGGTGTGACTAAATTCACACTCATGATCAGTGTTGGAGCTGGAATTCAAGCTATCCCCTCGGCCCATCCTTTTACATCGATTACATGAGAACCTGTCCTTTAAGGGAAGCTTATAACTACTTTTCTGATGTACAGCTTCATTAATCCTGTCTTTTTAAAG
The DNA here is from genome assembly GCF_000327345.1 of Myotis davidii. Lineage (NCBI taxonomy): Eukaryota > Metazoa > Chordata > Mammalia > Chiroptera > Vespertilionidae > Myotis > Myotis davidii. Next base: position 2,126,701 of record NW_006283588.1, read on the forward strand.
TAGTAATATATTTTTCTGTAACCACTTCAGAAAATAGACTCTATTTCTCTACCATAAAAATGATTTTGCCTTAATATGTTCAAAAAACCACAATTGCAATCATTTATTTTACATAAATGGAGATGTTAACTATTGGGGGAAACTGCAGAGTCTAGAATTGTTTAAAGTGACAAGAAGGATGCTTTCATAGAGCAGGCATTTGAGACTGAAAACTAGGGAAAATATGAGTTCCTCTCTCTAAAGGAGAACAGAGCCCAGGTGACAGGCTTATTGTGCCTTGCTGATAGGACATCCTTTCCCCCCTTGTCCTCACCTCAGCCTCTTGGGCTTGGATGCCATCGAGTAAAGATATCATCCTCCCAGATGGCAGTGGCTAAACCAGCGGTCGCCAACCTTTCGGACCTCACGGACCACCGGCTGGTGACCACGGGTCTAAACCATGAATGTGTCATAAATATACACTGTCCTCCAGGACACTCAGAGAAATGCGATCAACTTACATGGCTTTTGCACCACAATTACAAACAACTTCTCTTTTACTTTCAGCTTTCCCTCTGAAAATTACAAAGATAAACCAGGATTTTAAATTTCTCTTTTTTTCAAATCCTCATCCCAGGATATGTTTCACTGATTTTAGAGAGAGGTGATGAAAGAAAGAGAAAGAGAAAGAGAAAGAGAAAGAGGAAGAGGAAGAGGAAGAGGAAGAGAGAAAGAGAGAAAGAGAGAAAGAGCGAAAGAGAGAGAGAGAGAGAGAGAGAGCGAGAGCGAGAGAAGAAACAACTATCAGTTGCCTCCCATGCGTCCCCACTGGGGAGTGAACTTAGAGCCAAAGTATGTGTCTGACAGGGAACAGAACTGGCAACCTTTAGGTGCACATGATGATGTTCCAAACCAACTGAGCTACACAGGGCAGGGCTTACCATACCTTTTTACTCAGAATTTAACAATGGTTTAAATTTTGTTTGTAATTTAATAATAGCCATGGTTGCTCCTAATTGTCATGAGAGTAAATATCATCCTTTTTCTAAACTTATTTGTATGTACAGTATTCATTGTATTACATTTTATTTTTCTTTCTGTTGTCAGTGAGAAAACATACTTTAAACTACTGAAAATTTGACATTAAAATTTTGGCTTATTGACATAGTTGTATAATATAAATGTTTAATCTAATTTTACAATCACACTTGACTAATCTGAATACACTAAAGTATAATAATTTCATATAAGACTTTGTTATAAATTATATAACAAACTGTGACTAGTTGGTATTCATACCTTTATCCCCTTTCTTTTAGTTGTTCTTACATTAAGTTGACTAAAAATGAGTACACTTTAACATATTCAAATAGGCATGATGCTAATTTCAACATTTCTACTGCCTGTCTGGGACCTGGACAACTACAGTGCTCCTTGAATTTAAATTAGTGTCACCTTCCCAACCTTGAGTGAGTTACTTAACCTCTGTGCACCACAGCTCCACAATCACAGTCCTGGTCTCATTAGTGTTTTGCAAGGACTAAGGACATAAACAGAAAGTGCTTACAGTAGGGCCCTGCACAGGCTAAGCACTCAATAAATCAGCTATTGTTATGGATCTTATTTTATCAATATAGCTGTCAAAATGTAATAATGCAATTTTAATTTATGGATGAAGTTATTGCTGAGTGAGTTAATGTTATGATCAGAGAAAGTTGAGTGAGAAATAAACAATCAAGTATGGAGGCAGTGTTCCACAAAATGTGGGCCAAACATATTGTGTAAGAAGCTATATTTGTCAGGTCATCTAATTTCAAAGTCTGTGGTCTAATCAAGGTAGTAAAAATATTTATAACTACCAGTATAACTTGGTTCTATGTAATTAGTCAACATGTTCTTTGCCAACTTTTCAGTCACCAGCAGAGCACACTAAAAATGAAAATGTCTTTATCAGGTAAAAATTGGTTAAATTTTACAGTTTGTAAGCAAAGGTCATAATAACCCTAACAAATAAAATTGATCGATCACTACTTGCCATTTACTTACATAGTGACCCACAGGTTCAACCTCAAAAGTTTTAAGAAGCGCAGTAAAGGTAAACAAAAAAAATACCATACAGTTTGGTCAAACCATATAGTTATTCTTTAAAACTAGTACTTCAGGTTTGACTTCCATAATCTTAAATAGTTCCCAAGACCAATATCTATGCCTTTCTGTGGAAGTTAGAGGATGCTAGAGAAAAAAGCGGTCTATATGCCTACATAGGCAGTACATGGGCAGTCCTGAATCCAAACCAGAAGGCTCCATCGCTAGAAGTACAAGTCCAACTGGAGCATATTCTTGAAAGAACCAGATATGCTCTCATCTCAGGAATTAAGTGGAAGATTAAGAGCCAGAGAAACTGGGCAGGTGCTGTCACCAACCGAGGACTTTGTCTGCCAGGGGTCCAGCAGGTTGGAAGTTGGAAGATACAACCAGGGTTAATAGGAAGCAAACAGATTGTTAAGGACTTGCCAGTGGATAAAAGGACTAGTTTGAGACTCACAAACATCATTTCTTCTAATCCTTCTTGTCCTCATGCCAAACTGGTGTTGTGTAGAAATCTGAATAGGGAAAGGTTGAATAGTTAATTTAGGAGGCTGGAAAATTAAAATAGCAAATTACCATGGGGAATGCGAAATAGCCAAAATAAAATTTGGACATCTTTCCTCATCTAGGTTGAGAGGTGACCTGAATTTTCCTGAACAAATAAAGCTAATTACTTTGATTCTGCACATTAAATTTTTGACATCAATTTGATAGACAGTTATATACATATTTAGAATAGAAAATGGAGACATTCAATAATCTGTTTTCATATTAAAATAAATGTTTTCATTTATTTCCACTGACATTTACGTTGATAGGGCAATCACTCTTCTGAAATCAGCTTTTTTTTTTCTTTTCCCCTTTTGGCCAGGACACATGGTGGGTAAGAATGTGCCATCAATAACTTTTGACAGAGATAATTCAATTAAACAAAAACCCCTCTGAATCCTAAAAAGAACATTATATTTATATTTTATTAAAATAATTTTTTATTGATTGCAGGAAGAGATAGAGATAAAAACATCAATGATGAGAAAATCACTGATTGGCTGCTTCCTGTATGCCACATACTGGGGATGAACCTACAATCAGGAATCAGATCATGACCTCGTGGCTCATAGGTCAAGGCTCAACCACTGAGCCACACCAGCTGGACAAGAACATAAGTATTTTTTAAATATGTTTTTCATTCACTTGTATTTATAGGAATCCTTGTCATTCAGGAAGGCAATTATCCAATGCTGATTGGCTGCTTCCTGTACGCCACATACTGGGGATGAGCCTACAATCAGGAATCAGATCATGACCTCGTGGCTCATAGGTCAAGGCTCAACCACTGAGCCACACCAGCTGGACAAGAACATAAGTATTTTTTAAATATGTTTTTCATTCACTTGTATTTATAGGAATCCTTGTCATTCAGGAAGGCAATTATCCAATGCCATATAGAGATCCTAGATGCAACACATGCATTACACTTTTCAGATCATATACTCTATGCACACCTTATGCTTGAATGTAAAGATTATAACTCAAAATGTTTACTGAAAAATTCAGAATCACTTAGATAACGTTGTTAAAAATGCAGACCCAAATTCTACCACAGGTAATGCCACAGTCCTGCTGGAGATGGAATGCAAACATCTTTATTTTTAAATAAGCATCTGATATAATCCTTATGCACACCTGTAAAGTCTGAGACTCATTGCTATAGATATTATAGCAAGGATTCACCAAGAGAACTCCTCATTTTAAATCACTGCTGTTATACTCACTATTTGAGAATGTCTATATGAAAAGCCCATAATATGGTCAGTGAGAACACTGGACTTAGAATCATGGAACATAAACCCTGTGACTTAGTAGTAACTTTGTAACCTTAGAACAGTCTTTTAATGTCTCCAATATGCAGTTTAACTCTGTTTTCACTGAGTGGTCAAAGGCTTTGCTCTCTCAGTCCTAACTGCCATAATTGTAGAATTGCCATGTTACGGCTCCATTGGTTCTATAAGTCCTTAGAACTCTCTAATTAATCTTGGGTACAGATAACTTATGTTACAAGTTTTAATAGTTACATGTAAATGTATATTATTGCTATCACTGAACTATTTTTAAATGCTTACTTTGTGTTTACAATAATTTGGAAGTGGGAAAGAGAATTCTTAAAATATAGATAGCTGAATATTAAATCAGAGAAATGATAGGAGGAAAATTCTCATGTACATATATTATATGAACATTCATTGCTGTGTACTCAAAGAAACAAAATACATCTTTAAAAAGCTGTTTTTCACATTAACATCTAGATACTTAAAACATAAAAATTCCTGCCAATCTTAAAATCTCCTTGGTGATCTCAATATAACTTTTAAAATTCTACATTTCAAAGTAACTAGGAAACCATATTTTAATATCTCTCTGTTACATTCTGAACAAGTCCTGTAAAACTCAACATGATAGAAAATAATTGAGATCATCATCACATGCATTATCGGAGCTTCTTAAGAATGGAAAAGCTTTCAAATATTTGAAGTACACCCACTCAACGCAATTTGATAATACAGCTAATAGAAGAGCGGATGTGTGGGCATCCAAATAAAGCTTGGATATGCAGAATGTCATTTGGAAATTGTTTGCAGATTGCTGTTGGCCACACATGACAAGGGCATGCTCTTGATATCACATTCCCCAGGATGCTGGTAGAATTTTCCTGAAGGTGAGTCAGTTATCACTATAAAAACACCAAGTTCAGACCCTGGCCCCCTATTCTTTAGCAGTTCATCATTCTCAACAGCAATAATAAACCAGTGGAAAAGGTAATGTGAATTCTCCTTAGACTTAGGATAAAGAATGTTTCCAAAGATTTTTAAGAATAGATCATCTGATGCCCAGTTGACTCTCGTGGAAGGTCATAAGTGTGCACACAGTTATTAACCACTCTGTCCAGTTCTCTGAGAAGTTCGCATTTTTCATCAGGAGTTGAAGCTGAGTTACCCTAACTCAAAACTGGAGTATCTTTATATACATATTAAAAGTTATTTTTTCATATTCTATCTACTATGTTAACTATGTGCTTCATTTCCAATATTTTTGCAATATAAAGCTCAATAATTGCTTAGAAAAGTATTTCAGGGTGTTGTTTTTGTTTTTTGTTTTTTACCTGATTTATGCCAACATGAGTAAGATTTATTTGGGAAAAGCAGGTATATATTGTGTGAATTGAGGAACAAAATTTTCCAATTTTGCATTTGGCTTAAATAGCAGATTGTTGTACCTTTTCACTTAGCAATGTTAGAACATTTGCACTTGCTTATTATGCCTCAAAGAAAAAAAGCTGTGTTGTATTGTATTATTTTGGCCTCCAGGTTAATTGATTTGTGAAGATTTTATGTTGTTAGGCACAATTTAAATTATAAATTGAGACCAGAAGTTCCAACAATATACACAATAATGTGCTCATTAAACAATTTATATGCATGCTCAATAATTTTATGTGTGTCAACTTATAGAAATATAGCAACATCATTTCCCACAAATTGCAATTTAAATTTTGCATGCTAGATCTTTTACGGACCCTTGGGGTATAGCAATGTACAGCATAAAACAAGACCTCTGTCCTTAGGGATTTTACCTGCTAGTGGGAAAAAAGGAAACTACATAAACTTAAAAGTAAATCTAAATAGAGTCCTGTGGCTGAAATAATGCAGGACAATGGGATGAAAAGGAATAGGACAATCCCCTTAGACTGAATAGTTCTTGGGGGAGAGGACATTCGAGCTGGGAATTGAATGACAGAAAGGATCTATATCTGGAAGGAGCACTCACAAAGTTTTTAAGAAAAGGCAATCTCAAAGCACAGAGGTCCTGAGAGACTATCACAATCGAGAAACAGAGAGAGACAGCACAACTGGAACAAGAAGACAGAAAGGGCCATGAGATGAGCCATAATATTATTTGACCCAAAAACAATAGTCTCTGATTGTGAAGTTAAGAGATTCACTGTGCCTCTATCTTAACTATATTTTGAGAAAGTCTTTTAATTACACGGTAACATTCATTTCAGTTGTGTGATTTCTGTTAGTCCCCTACCAGGTTTTCACTTTTATACCTTCCTCATACTCACAAATTGTCCCCTAGTTGTTGGCACGCAGTTGAGTTAGCTGTTCTCCTCCTTTAAATTAAAATAAAATTAGAGCTCCCAACAGAATGGGGACTTCAGATTTTCAGAAAATAAATACATATTTTTCCCAAATGTTTTCTGTTACCAGGCATAATTCATGCAACCAGAAGCCCTGCTCTTTGTCAAGTCAGTAAGCATTTCTTTTGCACAGTCATCTGATAAAAGCTAGCAGTTGGTAAATGCAGGGTGAATGCAGTCAGCGCTCCCGGTTTCCAAACTTTATACTTTTTAATGAATTGTAATTGAAGAGTTGGCAAATCACACAAAATGTATCTTTCTTTGTGCAAATGCAACAATTTCATATTCCCAGGAAAACCCAACGGATAGTTCCACTCTTCCCTAAATCTAGCTGATTTTCAACCAAGATCAAGCCTTTTCAAGAAGCAATTTACCTTGTCAACTAATTCTCAAACTGATGAACAGGCTCACCTCAGTGAGCAATTCAGTGTTTTGAACAAATCAGAAATGTCTCAAGATATGCCACAAGGAACGGAACAAAAAAGGCTGTGCTGTCTTTCAGCTGCGTGGACTCACCAGCCGGCCTTTGCCAGCAGGAGAAAGACCAAACTGTGCCTTATCTAATGCCGCCAAGAAATAGCTCATTTGGCTTTATTATGGCCGCTGAACAGAGGGACCATATAATTCATCTTCCAAACTGCTGGGACACTCTCAAGATCAAAAGGAGGTTCTATCAACAACTATGGTGGTGGGAAGTGTGTGTGTGCGGGCGGGGAGAGGGGTCGCAGGGGGAGGGGGGGGTGCACCATGGTCATTACTTGGGACTGTCCCAGGCAAAATGGGACACGTGGGCTCCCTATCTATGAGGCGCAGAACTAGGAGCCTTTAGAAACGTATACCTTATCTCCTCACAGAGAAATACAAAGTATAATACATTATACACACCTTTGATAAAGGAAAACACTGTCTGGGGGCACTATTATCTAAAACCTCTAAGTCTTAGAGCTTCCCTGCAGGTTCACCCACTTCATGAGGCTGAGAGTAAGCACCCAAAGACAAAGAGGCTCTGGGCTTCTTAGAGAAAAGCACTGAACTTCCACTGCAACGGTCTGAGCGTGGGAACACGAGTGTGACCCATAGAAGACTGACCTCAATGCAAACATAGTCACAGTGCATCCCCCACTCAACCCATTTCTCACCGAGGTTGAGAAAATCCCCATTGCTGGGAGGACAGGAGCTGGGTATTTTTCTAGAAATAGTAATGACAGGTGCATATCTCTTCTCTACACGGGCACCAACTTGAAAACATTGAAGTCCTCTATGTCCTCTATGCGTCAAAGGTTTTACAAAATTCACTTCCGAAACGACTGGCCCGGCACTTTTTGGAGGTTTACTCTTTGAAAACATTCCCCGTTGCTTCCATGGTTATGGATCAATTCTGAGATCAATTTTGGACACTTATATTTTCTTAGAAGTCATCTATTTCATTAGCTATGACCAAATTGGCCATACACTCCCAAATCTAAGTGTTTGACAGTCTTGAAAAAAAAAGAAAGAAAATGAAAAGTTTATTTCTAGTCCAAAGTCAGAGGGGTTAGCAGGGCCTTGCCTCCATCCAGAGACTCAGAGGCCCACACTTCCTCCACTTGTGGTGCAGCCGCCTCTGCCCGTGGCTTCTGGGGAGTGAGCGGCAGGGCAAATCAGGACATGGAAGAGGCACGCTGGCCTTTAACTGCCTTGGAAGCAAGTGATGCACACATGACTTCGGGCACATTTCCTTGGCTAGAGCTACTCCTAACTGTAAGGTTCTGGGAAGTGGAGCCTTCCTGGGAGGTCATGCCGAGTGGAAACGTGGATATCTGCAGGCCTTAGAGATCTCCACACAAAATGGTAAAACTGCCTAACCTGAGGGAGTCTAGGATGTTAAGACAGGTGTATGTACCTAGGATGTCTTTTCAAATTGTTAATCATATGATGCAAATTACACATTAGCTACCAATAATGATTAATTTAGGAACATATGCCAAGGGCTTTCCTCTCAAAACAGACACTTGCTATGTTATTAATGGTTACCGAAAGAAATATTTTCAGTGTTTATCGCTAGCTATCTAGGAAATATTAATTTGCATAAAATAAATCAGTCTTAGTTGCTCTGGATTCGGATACTCTATTGTTCAAACACATGCCTTTTAGGTCATTGCTGTGGCATAATTTTCTAGGAAGAAATTTAATCTATTAAAAAACACACCTTTAAAAAGTGTAAGAAGGTTGGTTCATAGATAAACAGCTGGTTTTTTTGCTAAAAGTAGTCATATTTCTAAAGGTGGGAAATAGTAAAGATAATTAAGTAGGAAAATGCATGTAGAAAACAGTACTAGGTAGACTACAAATTAGAACCACTATAATAGAGTTCAGAAACTTTTCTGCAATAGGCCACAGAGTAAATATTTTAGGCTTTGCGGGACATAACAGTCTTTGTTGCAACTACTCAATCTGGCCCATGTGGTGTGAAAACAGCCCTCAATACCATGTAAGCACATGAGAATGGTTATGTTCCAATAAAACTTTATTAACAAAAACTTGGTGTAGCCAGATTGGGTCTGCAGGCAATAGTTTTCCAGTGCCTGATCTACAATCTTGAAATGGTGCTAGATATTATGTTTAAAATAATTTTAAAATTTAGCTTTAGGCAAAAAATAAACAAACATAAATCAATCAGAGCCAGAATATAAACATTTGTTATTATCAGTAATATTTATGTGAAAATTGAGATCAAATGGATTATTATGTAGTTTTCCCCCAAAATATTATTGTATAATATAGTCCAATGATACCTTTAAATAAAAAAATCTTTAAATTATCACTTAAGATTAAAAATATATTTACTTCATATATAATATATTCCAAGAAGAAGTGGATAAAAGTTTTAGTAGACTGAATAAATATGGCTTTTAATCAATTTAAAAATGTAGAATAGGTTTTGTTAAGAGTTTTTGGCTGAATGAAAAGTCCTACTTTATTAAACCACATTCAACTATTGCTTCTCAATAATACAGGTATAAGAAGGCTGACTGTAAGGAAAAAAAGTATCTCACAAGATGTGAAATATATATAATAAAGTAAACATGAAAAGTGAAGGATAAAGGAAAAGTTCTAATCTTTACACAAAACTTAGTGGAAACAGCTTGCTTACTATTGTTCAAAATATTTTTGTTTGATACTTTATTATTTTTCTCATTCCTAAAGTGTCATAAACCCATTATATTGTGGTTTTAAAACTGCAAGAAACCTAGCAATCTATAAACGCTGTCACCAGGTAATGTTAAAACTTATTGTTCCAGAAATGCAACTGCAGTCATAGATCTATGGTCTCTGTACGGGTATAATTTTAGTATATAAATTGTATTATTTTTCTTTTCTATTAGTAGTTCTAAGATAGCCATACTCATGAATTCTCATGCCATTAGTCCATTTATCCAGTACAGTAACACTCATATTACTACTAAAGTGCTGTTTCTTCAACTCATAAACACAGAGAACTAACCCCGCCAGAGGGGAGGGTTGTGTGGGGATGGGCCAAGAAGATGAAGGGGATTAAAAGGAAGAAAACTCCAGTTATCCTATGTAATAAAAGGCTAATATGCAAATAGACCAAATGGTGGAACCGGAACAACTGAACAATCAGTCACTATGACAGTTGCTGACCACCAGGGGGCATGCGTGGAACATGGCAGGGGTTGGCTGTGGTGGGATGGTGGAGCAGGTGAGCAAGGGTGCCTGACCAAGGCAGGGCACCAGTCATTGCCATCAGGGTGAGCCTCTGGTTGTTACTGAAAATTCTTTGCTCCTATGCATCGTGGTCCCACCCGCCACTCACACTGCTGCCACACCAGAGCCGCCACTCACACCCACTGCCTGTGCCTGGTGCTGGCCCGATTGCTTGGTGCCATCAGCGGGTGTGAATGGCAGCTGCCAGTCCTGATCAGCCCTGAGGGCTTCTCCGCCTCCCCCTGCTACTGAGGGGTGATCGGGGCAGCAGCTGCCACTTGCACCAGCTGCTGGCACTGGCCCCAATCACTCCATACCTTCAGCGGGTGCAAGCTGGGCCAGTGCCATCAGCATATGGGAGTGGCAGTGGCAGCAGGAGCGAGGCTGCTGGCAGACAGGGGACCAGGGGCTGTGGAGGGAGGAACCGGGCCGGGGCAAGAAGGATAGGCTGAGACCTACCCATGTCTACCACAGTCTCGCGGCCCACAGTTCCTTTTAAGGTGCAGGAATTTGTGCACTGGGTCGCTAGTAAAATAAATAAGATGCAGGGATGTAATGTATAGCACAGGAACTATAGTCAGTAATGCTGTAATAACTTTGAATGGGGACAGATGGTTATTACACTTTTATGGTGATTACTCCATAAGGCATATTAATGTTGAATCCCTATATTGTACACCTGAAACTCATACAATATTCCATGCCAACTAACTGTACTTAAATTTAAAAGTGCAGTGTCTTCATCTTATAGCTCTCTAACAATTCATTTAAATGATTTCATTTGTAAGAGTATTTGTCCCAAATATACTAGACATCGATTACTTTTTAAAGCAAATATTATCTCCATTCAAATGTTATTAATTTATAAATCAGTCATAGCACAAGGGAAAGGCAGAGTCAGAAAACAAGACTTCAAGCCTCAGGTTTTATACTTATTAGCTGTGTGATGTTGGTCAGGTCACAACTTCTCTGAATTCCTGTCTTATTATCTGTAAATTATAGAAAAGAACACTTGTTCTACCTACTTTTTGTTATGTTGTCAGGATCTCATAAGATAATATACTTGTAAACAACTTACATGCTGTACATATATGAGTTATTATTATTAGTTCCCCCATCTCCCTTTTGGATAAGAAAATCCATTTACTAAAATGACAATTTAACTACTTGGGAAATAAATGGCTGCTTTATCCCATTCATCAACAATAACATGTTACCAGTCAGCTACGCTCGAAGGCCAAAATTTCCATATATTAGAACAAATATATGTTTTATATATTAGAACAAATGCAAAAACTCAATATATATCATCCAGATACACTTAGGTATTAATTACTATGTTCAACATAATAAATGTGGGTTTTATCCTGGGGGAAATATTTTTTGTAACTAGCATGTGTGTAGCTAAAGTGCTACGACTAAAATCTATGTTGAATTATTATAAAGATAAGATTTCCCTGTAGTGTGCCTGCTTGCTTCAGCAGATTTTCATGGAACATTTTGATATTAGGAAGGAGAAAACATCTTCAAATCTCATTGGACTATAAGTTTTATAAATCACATATAAGACTTTAAAGAATTCAACAGTTAAATTATAAAAGCACTTAAGGTTGGATATTCAATCAACATCATCAGAATTTCTCAGAGATTTCCTATAGGGCAAAGAAAGTAGTGAAAAGTCTTCAAGAGAATATTTTTCTTTTGTAAATATCAAAAAAATCTTGAGGCTTTAAGCTTATCTTTTGTTTAGTTGGATTCACTAAGCGTGGTTTCTACAGGCAGCAAAGGAGGGAAAAGGCTAGAAAAGGGGGTGGGAAAAACATGGGGACCCAGACTGCCTTCCTGGACCCTGCTGAGAGAGCCCTCTGTGGTTGAGACCCTGTCGAGCCTTCTGGGAGCAGATTCATGTAAAGCTCTCTATGTGCACGCATGTGAGATATATGTCAAATAGAAGCCAGTTGAGTGGGTGGCTCAAAGGGTCTTCTTTATGCGAATGTAGTCAATAGGTCAGTCCAAAGGAAGGTTAAGAAACCCTGGTCAAGAGTAGCTTAGACTTGTACTGGGAATAAAATCGCTATTCTGTCCAAACTGAGATATCTAGAAAAAAATTTTCAAGGCCACCGAGGAAACCAAGCTTTCTATATTATGACAGGTTATTATCCCCATGTGACAGCCCCTGGAGATCAGCTCTGAATAGTCATAAATACAGGCCTTTAAATAATAAGGTGCCTGCCGCTGCAGCAGTGGCTTTTTAAAGGATCATAGATATGTTCCAGATGAAATCATGAATGTTATACAGAGAAAAGCTCTGAGATTCTACTCCTAACGTGAGCTTTCTAAATTATGAAGTGGACATCTTCTCCTGGTTCACTGCTATTTGAGCAGCAGGGACTCTTTCAGAAAATTACACCAGGCAATAAATTATGATTTGATCATTTATTTCAGAAGCACATTTTCTTATGTATGCGTTAGTCCTTGCCCCTTTTAAGGATGTAATGAAGCATTTGTTAACAAGGTAAGTATAGCACGACTGACAGAGATAGCCATGAACATGAAAAATATTTATGTGGCAGTAAACAGCTCCAAATAGTGATCATTTGCTTTAAAAATCTTGTTTTTTCTTATAAAATGTCCATGGATGGTAAAATTGGGTCATACCATTTATAGGTTAGACAACAGCTCAATTCCCTTCCCAAGTAGCTCAGTACTTAGGGATATGATTCGTTTGGCGCTTTTGTGTACAGAAATTTCCATTTTCGTTCTTTCTCTCCCCTATCAGGGCCACGTCCTCAGGTCCTCTCTATGTGGCCTGAACACCTAGCAATTCTGCTTTTATATTTTTCTAACAATGCTTCACCAATTGTGATGAAGCATTATCACATAAATAAATACATATATTCATACATACATGTACACATAGATACAAAAAAAGAACTTGAAGATTCAAAAATTTCAATGCTTTTGTTGGGATTATCTTATTAGTAAAAGCTGCATTTAACCATATATAACTTGAGAGAAATTTTCATGCATCTATAATCAAGCTTTCACTCATCAAATTGTCTAGATCCTATATAATAAAAGGATAATATTCAAATTGACCCTAACAACAGAACAACTGGAAATGACTGGTCACTATGACACACACTGACCACCAGGGGGGAGATGCTCAATGCAGGAACTGCCCCCTGGTGGTCCGTGCACTACCACA
>NW_006283588.1:2139989-2142093 GCF_000327345.1 Myotis davidii
AGCAGGTGGACATCCCCCAAGGCGACCCAGACTGCAAGAGGGCACAGGCCAGGCTGAGGGACCCCCCCCCAAGTGCACAAATTTTTGTGCACTGGGCCTCTAGTGTTTTTTATAAAAATCTTATATGTATAATGTTTAACCCCAACACTATCAAATATATCTCAGCTTGAGGCTATATTTTCCTCATTATTTCAAACAAGTGTATTGACCAATTTAAGGGATTTAATAGCTGTTGTTATCAAAGATTTTCTTTCAATGTAGCACTAACTTTCAGATTGAAAAGCTTATATCTTTTCAATTTACCAGATGTTAGTCACTACAATGATAATATTAGCAATCTGGTAGTAGGGTTTAGCAATCTCATCTTGTGATACAATAGGTAAGTACTTCTACAAAGACTCCATTATCCCCCTCTGAGAATATACATTGACATGCAGGCATATCACCTATGCTTTTTGCCTACCTCCCAAAACTATTATCTCTTTCATTTCAACTAGATAGTAACAAAATTTTTAAAGAACAGATTTTGTAGATTTTTCCCAATTCTCTCAAACTTTGCAATATTAAATCACTGTCTCATTTGCATATGAATACCTTGTAACAGTATTTCTTTTTTAAGATACCATGGTAGCTCTCAGCCCAGGGAATTAATCCAGATGACAGCCTCTGAAGATGCCTTTCTTTGATATCTAATCAAAAGCATCAAGGCCATGACGGCAGCCCTGCTGGGAATTCTGTCAGGTCGCATTTATCTGAACACATTGGGTAAGTGAGCCAATGGGCAGGTGATTTCAAACATCACTTTCTCTGCTTTTTCGTTGGGTTGCCACATGATTTTGTAATGGGAATATGAATTGATTAATAAGTCTGTACTGAATGCATGATGCAATTTCCTTATACCCACTTGGGTTACTGTGAGACATCTTTTCAAAGAACTACTTGAAATTACATTTTAAAGCCATACAAACGAGTATTATAAAAAAACAACAACAACAAAAAAACACCATTCATCCCCATCACAGACACCAATGCCATTCACTTTTCCTCCCAGATCTTTCCAATTTCTTTTAATAAGTGACAAAAAAAATGACATTTCTTTTAGACCCAGGTGGTATATTGCCTCTAGGCATAGGACTTTTAACACATCTGTAGAACATCTCATCTAAACCTCAAAGGTTACAAAATGTGGCACATTGAAAAAATTATTCTCCTCGGTACCAAGAAGATGCTGTGAGCAACCAGTGAACACCCACAAGTAACAGCACTGGGCAGAAAGATGATTATATTAATCCCGTTGTTAGTGTATGGCATAAGTGCATGAAATAACCAATGAACAAATGCATACATATATAATAATGTTGAATTTTATATCATAGAAAGTTAAATGCACAAAGGGTTAGAGAAAGATCTCAAGCTAGAGTAACTTAGAAAGCTTCACTAAAGCTCATCTCAAACAGGGTTTGGGCCCTAACTAAAGTAGATTGGCATGGAATGTCAATGGAAATCATTTCAACCAAGAAGACAAAGTCCAGTAAGCAAAGCTTCAAAAATTGTGTGACTATATGGGGAAAAGATTGTATATTCTGGAAAAACAAAAGCAAAACAAAAACTTCTGACTTGAACAGAGTTTTAGTTTTGAACAGTTGCAGAAAATAAAGGTCAGTTGGATATGTAAGAATTTGGCAGAGATAATGCCTGGGAGAAACTAAGATGGCGGCAGAGATAAACACCGGGAAGTTGATGCCGCTCACAACAATTGATTAATGCCTCAGAAAAACAATACGGACATCATCCAGAACCACAGGAAGCCTGGCTGACTGTAAATTCTACAACTAGAAGGAAAGGAAAGCACACTGAGAGCAAGAGAAGCTGCAGAAGAGAAGCGCAGAGGTACGGGGCTCTCGCGCACGGAAAGGGGCTGGCACCTGAGGATGCGGCTGTCTTTTTGAATCCGGAGGGAGTCACAAGCTCCCGACGGCTCTGATCTCCAGTTACGGGAAGTCTCTGGGGACCCAGGACTCATACGGGGAGAAACTGGACAGTCTGGCAGCGGGCGATCTTGAGGGCGGCTTTCCCTCAGAGGTGCTTGCCGCCGTTACAGGAC
>NW_006283588.1:2143857-2150972 GCF_000327345.1 Myotis davidii
GGGGGGGGGGGGGGGGGGAGGGGATGAGCGGGGGCGGGGTAGGGGGTAACATGGGGACAAGGACACATATGTAATATCTTAATCAATAAAAAATATATTAAAGTGAAAAAAAAAAGAATTTGGCAGAACTTTTTGAACTGGATAGACTAGTTGAAAATACCAGATATATTGATGTGCAGAAATATAACATAAGTATAACACAAAAATATGAAAAACTGTATATAAAAACAGATAATGGTTAATTTACTAACCTCTCTGGTTTCTTCATCTTTTATATTTGGAGATTAGATAAAATAACTCTAATTTTTTCCCAGTGCTAATATTTTATGGATGTATTAAAGAAAAAAAACTGCAATTTACAATGGGTATAGACTAGAAAAATATTTTTTTTCCGAGTGAGGAACTCAGAAAAGACTTAATGAGAATCATAGCATGTTGGACAGGATCGTAAAGTCTGAGAAAAATTAAGAAATATGAAATGGAAAGAAAGGACATTCAAGATTTAGAAACAGTGAAGTTTTGATCAATAAGATTGTTTATTTTCCCTCCCATAAAGAAGATCACCTTCTAGGCATACATATTAGAAAATGTATTCAAATATCTTATTTCCTGAGAGCTAAATATTTCTTTTCTTATTGGTCACCTTTCTGGATAGGAAAGTCCTGGATTGGAAAGAATTAACACAAATAATTGAGTGTTGAAGATACATATTCTTAATGGCCTAATATCTTGACCAAGAAAGCAGCAAACAAGGAGTCTTAGGAATAACATTGAGTGCCTATCACGTACCTCTCTCTGCTCTAATTAAATTATCTCATCTATACTAATAATAGAGGAATATGCAAATTGGTCGGTACGCCATCATGCAATGACCAAACAGCAGGCTGCGTGGGGAGACCAGGCCAGCAGGGGAGGCAGTGAGGCATGACCAAACAACCAAACAGCGGGCTGTGTGGAGCAACCAGGCTGGCAGGGGGGCAGTTGGGGGCAACTAGGCCAGCAGAGGGGGACAGTGAGGGGCAACCAGACCAGCAGGGGGGGCAATGAGGGGCGACCAGGCTGGAAGGGTGGGCAGTGAAGGGTGACCAGGCTGGTGGTGGAGGGCAGTTATGGGCGACCAGCTGGCAGGGCTGGCAGTTAGTGGCAATCAGGCCAGTAGGCAGAGGCAGTTAGGGGGATCAGGCTGGCAGGGAAGCAGTTATGGGCAATCAGGCAGGCAGGCAGGTGAGCAGTTAGGAGCCAGTGGTCCTTGATTTTGAGAGGGATATCTGACTGCCAAGTTTATTGGGCCTAAACCAGCAGTCAGACATCCCCCAAGTTGTCCCGGATTGGAGAGGTTGCAGGCTGGGCTGAGGGGACTCCCCCCACCCCACGGTCCCAGATTGCAAGAGGGATGTCTGACTGCCTGTTTAGACATCCCCCAAGTGGTCCCGGATTGGAGAGGTTGCAAGCTGGGCTGAGGGGACTCCCCCCCACCACCACCACCTGTGTATGAATTTTGTGCACCAGGCCTCTAGTTTAATAATAAAGGCCAGTTATAAATGTTTTCCAGGTTTTGTAACTTATCTCCTTATACTACTACAAATAAGCTTAGCTATGAATATTAGTCAATAACAGCTCCTGGTTGTTAGATGTTACCTGTGAAGATATCACAGGATTCAGGTGGTCTGGAAAAACTAAATTTGTCCACTAAAGACAGGAAAAACCCAAATGCCCGGATGTCACATGGTGTTCCTAATGTTATACTATGCAAAGGGTTCTTATTATTATTTGGTAATTTAGAGCTTTCAATGAGAGTAGTATTGAATCATTGTCTATAGCTATAGTAAGAGTAAGTAAACTGACCCAAAACATTACCCATCCACCCCAAATCTACTTGTAGATATCTGTCACCCAAGAGCACTCTGGTACTTCTCTGTAACTAGAAAATCCCATTTTGTGAAGTTTTAAGGCTCTTCTACTGCTATAAAGGGCTCACAGCTGTGACACTGATAACATGTTTCACACCACCTTCTCACTTTGAGGCTTTTTCTAACTTTATGTAGCATCCTACATTTTTTTCAAGAATGTTTTCCAAATAAAACCAACCAATGCAACCACTCTTCAGCTCCCTTTCCTTGACAAATATAAAGCTTTATGTCTTTTATTTGTGTTATTTATCAGGCCTTCTTTCTGCAACTAGTTTATTAGCTTCTTTCAAGTCATTTGCATAGGATCTTACATGTAATGCCTTGTTGGCAAAACATGGTACTTGGTAATTTTGGCTTAATGATAAAATAGAGTCATAGAATTTTTAAATCAGATGAGATATATACCATGTATAGACTAGATACCCTCATTTTATAGTTGAAGAAATGGGGACAGGCTCAGAGAGATTAAGATCATTTGATCAAGACTTGTCACCTAGTTGATGACAAGAACTTCGATGACTTATCTAGTTCATGCTTTTCACATTTCTTATCTCATCCATTTAATAAGTGTTTATTGAGTACCTTCTAAGTCACAAGAATGATATAAGTAAAAATATGAACAAGGCACCTACTCTCATAATTTCTGCCAAATAAGTAGAAACCGAGAATAAATAGAAACTATATTGCAGTAAAAATAACACTATGGTGAGTTCACTAGAGCAACATCTACCCTAGACTTGAAGGATCAAAAGAGGTTTTCTAGAAGAAAACACTTGTCATGTGAGAACCAAAGAGTAACTTAACAAAATGATGGTCAGGGTACAAAAGGCGGCTAACAATGAGGGCTGGCGGTGGATTCTGCCAGGGGAAGAAAAACAGGAGACTGGACGGGTGGGTGGAGCTGATCATGAATGGCCTAGAAGCCTTACTAGTAAGCTTACATTGCTATTCTGGAGGAGACTCTTTCAAATGTAACTTTGGGGTTAACTCTGACTGTGATGTAGGGAATGAATGGGGTTAGAGGGGGCTTGGGTGTAAGATCAGAAAAAGTGAAAACTATTATAATAATCCATGCAAGCAACAGTGATAACTTTGATTTCAATGAAAAAAGGAGTGAGCTTGCGCTAATATTCTGAGTGTAGGCCTTCCTTATTGTATCTATATTACCAGGATGAGAAGAAAAGAACATGTGTTTATCTTTGAGAAGTAAATAAACCTTAGCAAGGAAGAATTTCATATTGTGGTCACTGAAACTATGAACCTCAATTATTGACATGGTCTTTTGCAACCCACTGATGGGGCAGAACTGTTTCTGTTCTCAAGACATCAGTCCTGAACGAGATAGACCAGTGGTCGGAAACCACAATGCCAGGGCAGCTTTTCCAGCCATGAATAGACACGGCTTAATTTAAAATTTTGAAAGTGCTTTAAAATAAGCATTCTCAAAACACAAAATACCAAAATAGTCTATTTACTTAAAGAGTTCCTCTTCAATTGCAAAAGCAAGTGCCAAAATATCAGCCCAGCTCCTGATTGCTCTGCCAATTCTGACTAGTTTTGTGGTTTGTGCAGTTTCCTGTGCCAACATAAATTTTTTAATTATTATGAGGTCTGAATACTGGAAATGCCAAAAAGGAAAAATAAGATCAAACAATGTGATTGCATTTTAGCTCAAATTTGTCCATTACTGAAGCAAGAGAATGCAATTATGGTCTTTACAGGAAAGAAAATGGAGGAGGAGGAGGAGGAGGAGGGTGAGGAAGAGGAGGAGAAAATGTCATTTACATAAAAGAAATCCATAAATTCTGCTCCTAAAATAAATTAGTAAAACATTTTATTTTATGCCATAATACATTAGGAGAATACATTCTGAAAAAAAAAATAGAAGATAGGTCTAAAAATAGAGATCTTTAAGTAGTACATATAGCAATAGTTGCTTTAAGGGAGCATATCCAAACTTGGCCTTTTATGAAAATTACGAAAAAATGATTACAATGTTAAACTATGAAGAATCTACAGAGATTTATATTCATTCTATGGATGTTGATTTTTGAATATCTTTGCTATTTAGCAAGCACTATTGCTGTTGTTGTTAGATTTTCAAACCGCTGTTTTTTCACCATCTTTCACACTCATTTTGCTTTATCTACATGGGACCATGGCCACTCTGACCTGAGCTCCCGGGTCCCAAGCACACCCAGCATGTTCGGACCACTTTGTGGTTGTCGGTGCTATTTTTCTGGGTAGAATGATGCCTGCTATGCAAAAAAGTCTTAGTCATCATCCAACATCTAGATTAAAAAGTAGCTTCTTTGTGAAAATTTCCCTGACCGCTCCAAAAAGAATTATTTTCCTCTTTATGTTTCATCAACGTTTCTACTATACTTTTGATTTACAAGGTTCATAAGTAGATAAGTACGAAGCATTTTAATTTGCTATATTTTTATATTCTCCACTAGATTATTAGCAGATCTCAATGAAACAGAGGTGAGAGATATAGTATAAACATACATAAACTTACACATATCTAAACTCATATTTAATTCATAAGAATAAATGATTAACCATTACCATGATGTGACATGTTCACAGTGCCTATACCAGACTGCTACTCAAAAATGTGTGATGACTAAAACGGATGAATTAACATAGTGCTACCAAAAGGGTATTCATTTACTAAAATCTACCCCTATAATTCCATAGAAAAAGTTTGAAAACAAACTTTTTATTTATTAATTTAGTGAGCATTCATTGGCCACCTACGAGCAAGGCATTGTGCAAGGCAGAGCACTCAGAATACAAATAGGAATACAATTGCTCCTGCCCTCAAAGAGTTCTTGGTGCAGTAGGTAGGCAAGACAAGAACAGACAAAGGCAGTATCAAGGAATTGAGATGAAAATGGATATAAGCAGAAGGTACAGGGAGGGTGCAAAAGCAAACCCTACATGGGGAAGTGCCGGGGTCCAGCCCCAGCAGGTCCAGGGGTCCCCAAAGGTGTGGACAGAGTCGGCGAAGAAGGAATGACACGGAGACAGTGTTCAGTTGATCAGCAGCCTAGGCAGGATCTCTAGCCAAGTTCTAGTCAGGATTTCCAGCGAAGTTCTGGTTAGGATCTCCAGCCAGGTTCTGTGGCCATGTTCTCTCGCTAGGTTCTCCAGCCAGGTTCGGGTTAGGTTCTCCAGCCAGGTTCGGTCGCCAGGTTCTGTAGCCGGGTTCTCTTGCCAATTTCTGTAGTCAGGTTCAGTCCAGGATCTTTTGCCATGTTCTCTCCAGCGAAGTTCTAGGTTCTGTGTAGGTTCTGTCTTCTAAGTTCTGTGTTCTAAGTTCTGTCTTCTAAGTTCTGTCTGTAAGTTCTGTCTTCTGAGGGATTATGTAGGTACTTAAGCATTATTCGTAGTTAAAGTGATTAATTACCCGCCTGGCACTTAGTTAAGTGGTTTTATTCCCTCCCTAACTTCAGGGGGAAATCCCTACCTGGGGAAACAACCTTTCTCGGAGAGGTGACCTTGGACCGGCTCCCCTGCAGGGAAGTAGGAGAAAATTCCCAGTGTTGTGTGCAAGTTCACCAGGAAATGAGATGAGTAGGGTTTGACAGGAAGGGAGAATAGTGTGTACTAGTACAAAGGCATTAAAAACCTTGGCTCTTTCAGGAAACTGCCTACAGGTAAGGGTGACTGAAGTAGATGGCAAAAGTGGACAGAAATCTGGAGATGATGTTCAGAGAGGCAGAGAAAGGTCAGGTCTTTAAAGGGTTCCTACTTTGGAAGCTCTTTGGACTTCTCCTGTGGGAGGGACTGGGGACTGAGACAGGGAACAGAGATGAGAGGGTGGGTTGCGATCAGGGACTAAGGGAGAAAACCATTCTGCTTTTCTGTTACATCTCATACAGATCTCTGGACACATCCTAATTCTATGCATAATTCATAATTCTATGCATGATGTCATTTTACAGATTGATTGAAATGCATAGATTAAAAGGATAACACTCCATTCTAAGACTTACTTTTTTATTTAAATCACCACATATACTGAATACTGATCATGAATGAGACACCATTTTAAGAACTATATGGTTGTCAAAGATGTACAAACTACAACCACTGACTTCTTACACCCGAAACCCAAATAAGCCATGCCAGGATAGGTGTTATTAGCACAGTTATGACTAAATGTTATGAGACACGATTCAGCAGAGAAATCTTAAGTACCACTCTGCATCCTGAATACACATTAGGAATTTGAATAAATAACTCGGGGCTTGCTAAGCCAGACGTGGAGAGCTGCTCTGGAGCGATTGCTATATTTGAATTCATCCTTGGGAATTGTGTGATAAAGGGTCAAGAAAATGATATGTTTTCTGCCTGTACATAAAACTTTCAAAAATACTCTCATAAATTAATACACTAAGACAGGTTTCTTCTGTCATGCAACATTTATATGTATATATTATCTGAGCTTCTTGGATATTTAAATAAATTTAAGGAAACTTAAGGGAAGTAAATGATAAAGCACATGCAATTCATTTATAAAAATCTCACATATTGCATGTAGAATCTATAATAACCATTTGGAAAAAGTTAATTCAATATTCAACATTAATTTTACCAACAGAGGAGAAACAGAAATTTAAAAATAGAGAAACCCAAAAGAATCTAACTTTTACATTTCCAATTTTGACATGTAATTTTTCAAACCTTACAATCCTTTAATGTAGCTATTTATATTCTATTTCCTTCCTAAATTTAACTATGCTTTTCCCATATGATACTCAAGATGCTGACCTATAAAACAAAAAGAAATTCCTAAGTAGAAAGTATGGAAATGATAGAGGTTCGTGCTGCAGGAGGCCATTATTCAGACTGAAAATAAATTGATTTTCTTTAAGAAGAAACCTTCTTAAAAAGATATTATGTGCCAGGTCTGCCTGCTCGCTTCTCCTCCAGTCCATAAGAGATGAACTAAGTTCTGGAGTTTGGAATGAATCACATCCATTGGTGAAAGAAGGGTTATTTTTAATAATCTCCAATCTACTCTGATTTAATACAGCTCTGCTGATGTCTTGCTCCTTCCAACTGGAAATGCTTTCCTATTCCAGGAGCCAGAAGCCACTTCATATTCCTTGAGAATGGGGTCCCGTCTTATCTACACCCCACTTCTGATGAATGAGTTCGCCTCTGCATTCCAGCCCATGCCTGAGACCCTGA
>NW_006283588.1:2151364-2171152 GCF_000327345.1 Myotis davidii
GTCCTCTTTTGAAAGGTGTCTATTTAGGTCCTTTGCCCATTTTTTGATTGGATTGTTTATCTTCCTTTTGTTAAGTTGTGTGAGTTCCCTATAAACTTTGGAGATTAAGCCCTTATCAGATATGACGTTTGCAAATATGTTTTCCCACACAGTGGGTTTTCTCGTTGTTTTGTTGATGGTTTCTTTTGCTGTGCAGAAGCTTTTTATTTTGATGTAGTCAGAAGGGTTATTTTTAATAATCTCCAATCTACTCTGATTTAATACAGCTCTGTTGATGTCTTGCTCCTTCCAACTGGAAATGCTTTCCTATTCCAGGAGCCAGAAGCCACTTCATATTCCTTGAGAATGGGGTCCCGTCTTATCTACACCCCACTTCTGATGAATGAGTTCGCCTCTGCATTCCAGCCCATGCCTGAGACCCTGAGCTGGAGGCATGCGCCTTCCTCACACAGATGTTTTGCCGACCTGCCTGAGTGGATCTCAGCTTGCCATCTGCTCTGGGACTCCCCATCTCTACACTCTGCCTGTCTCTCCACTCTCATTAGTTCTTGGCATTCTGACAATGTTGAATTTTACCCAAGTCCTGTGGTCCTGGAAAACTGTGAAAGTTACGAAATCCTCCCACCTTTTGTGTTCCAGAAACAGCTCCCTGCAAAGAAACATTCTTTCCCATACAACTAACATAAGACTCATGGATGCTCTTGTTTACCTGTGACAAGGCCTCTCTTTGCCTCATTAATCAGAACAAAATGCTTGTTAACCAAACTTTCGCTAAGATTCTCTCCTTTCCCTGGACTCCTGCACTTGCCCATCCTCAGCCTGAGCCAGCATGGGACCCTTCACCGCCCCTCTGGAGAGCCTGTTTGACCTCTGAGCAAGCCATTCTGCGAACTGCCCATCCCTCACTAACGTCCCTCACTTACTTCTCCAAACTTCACCCTTTCAAACCTTGCTTACTCCTCCTGATAAAAGAAAAGCTCTTTTGGCCTAACCCTTGACACGCTTTCAGATCTCCTGGTTGGAGTGATCTCCCTGTCACAGAAGACCCTCCCCCCTCTCTGGCAATAATCCTTTTGAATAGCATGTCTCCTTAATTAAATCGAAACTTTTTAAATTAAACACAGTGGCAAGCTTTCTGCCTGCACGGCTCAATGGCCGGACTCTCTAGCTGCCTAGGGTAATCTGTGCCTCCGCTCCCACCAAATGTACTAACGCAGAAACAAACCCTTACAACCACCCCCTCATATGCCTCCCTATACCCTTCCAATCTTCCTTTCAAAGCATTACATGAGAGTCTTTGCACCACAATTCATTGCATTGGCTTTCTTATCTTAAAATCCATCCAATCCATAATTTCTTTTCATAGTCAAAATCTAGACAGCCAAATTGTTTTTCATCTAATAATACTCTTCCAAGACGACCAAATTTCATTGCCATAAAATATCCTCTCACCACATACATGCAGAATGGAAGGCTTAGAGATTTTAAGTAATTTGTCAGAAACTCACAAGTAAGGGAAGAAATCATATTATTTTGCTTAAATGTTTCTTATTACTTGAGAAGGGGCTTGATTACAAGCCATTCATAGGGACAACGCCATTTAATGTAAGATTGTAAAAGCATAAATGTCACAATATTCAGTTTAGTAAATTCAGAGATGTGTTGTGTTTAAAAATTACAGTTCTTCCTTCAATTTCCTTGTGAAAATGTATAGCTTCCATGTGACTCCCTTTGCAGGAAGTAGCTAGGCTTCAGGTGGCATCCAAAAGAACCTGGGGGCTGTGAGCGCCCCTCCCTGCATGTCTCTGTCCTCAAACAGCCATGGCAGGAACCTGTTTTGTGAAGTTGGATAAATATACGCCCACATATGCATAGGTGTACATATATATATGTGTGTGTGTGTGTGTATGTGTATGTATATGTATGTGTATGTGAATGTGTATGTATAGGTATATGTATATGTATATGTATGTGTATGTATGTGTATTGTATGTGTAAGTGTATGTATATGTATGTGTATGTGTATGTGTATGTATATGCATATATATGTATATGTATGTATTTAGTAAGCTCGGTATTTTAACCCCTTCCCCGGCAGAAACGTGTATACTCGTTTTCACAAAATGTTCTTTTTCAGTCGTCGACGAGTATACTAAGAAAATATGGTAAAAATATATGGTTTATAGGAAGACGAGTTACAAACTGTTTTCATAACCAGCATCAAAAATACTATATAGAACCAAAATAAAAAAATTAGTCTGAAAAAGAAACGTTTTTAACAAAAAAATTGTTGGGGAAGGGGTTAAACATGATACTAGTGATGTGGACCAATAGGCCAAATCGTGTGAGACGTTCTTTCTTCTCCTTTTGGTCTTTATCAAGGTCATATTTTGGATGATTTTGATGTTATATGAAATGATATTTCTTTATCAGAAGGTTTTGGCAATTCCTGAAATAATGTGTAGCATCTGTCCCTACACTTTGTCCTTCAGCTTCCAAAGGTTCCTGGAGAGCTGAGGACAGGAGCCCCTTGCAGCCTGGTTGGGGTTTGGGGTGGAGGGCAGGGAGGGGCGGCAGTGAGCATTTTGTCATCATAAGGGCTACACTTTAGAGTAAACTGCATCACCAGAAGGCCCCCCCAAAAATCTGTAGCCTCAGCACTTTGCACAAACTCCACATATTCAAATTAGACAAGGCATGATATGATGAGGCAATTTAAAAACCCACACAAATAGAATAGCTTAATAAACACATAGTTACTCCGAGTGTTGTGATCTTGTAATACACACAAAAACAGAATGGTCTCTAGCAACAAACAGTAAATGCATCCTACAGTAAGCTAACCCGTACTAAGCTGAAGAGTCTGTGGAAATGTTTCTCATGTCAGCAGGTTGAGAGTCACATTTTAAAAGAAATATTTATCTGCAATTAAATGATATCATTGGTTCCTTTATTTCAAGCCCTTCCAATGTCTCTTAAATAATATAATGTTATTATGATGACTTAGATGGAAATATTTTCTACCTCCATTAAATATTATAAATAATTGTAAAATTGTAAGCAGTGATTATATTCCAAAATTATGCATACTGCCTAAGATTGCATTGCTTATATTTTTTGAATGTTCATCACCTAGGTCTACAGAATAAATCTGAATGATAACATAATTACTAATTCTATTAAGTTGAAGCTTGTGCTTATTACTTAATATTTATTTTCTTTCTGTTGTTGTTAATCCTCACACAAGGTTATTTTTCCATTGATTTTTAGAGAGAATAGAGGACAGTAGGAGAGAGAGAGAGACAGAAACATCGATGTGAGAGAGACACATGGATTGGTTGCCTCCCACACAAGCACATTCCCACTACCAGGGCTGGGGATTGAGCCTGCAAGCGGGGTATGTGCCCTTGACCAGAATTGAACCTGGGTCTATGCTCTATCCACTGAGTCAAACCAGCTAGGGCTATTAAATATTTCTTAACACCTTCTATCCATTTTACAATCACTTACTATGTGCCAAGCATTGTGTTAGATGTGGGGTTGACAAAATGAATGACCTGAAGAATTTGCTATTTCCTAAGGAAGTTACCTATTTTTTCTCAGAATGTGATCAATATGAAAGCTTAGGAAACTTCAAGATTTATATCCAAATATTTAAAAATTTCTTAATTATAAATAACAGTAATACATTAGGTTATTACCTAATGACTTAAAATAATGTGCCTCAGAAAGTTCCAAATATATCTTATGTGTACAACTTGAATAACATTTGACTCGCATGTCCAAATAAAATGAAATCAGAAATAGTCTAGTTTTTTTATATTTTTAAACAAAGGAAACCCTGATTTCTAGGGGACTGGTAAGTATTTATATAAGTATTACACTCTTTGATTTTTATTGGCTAGCTGAATAAACATAAGACACTTTCTTTGAAAGCAAATTTTTCATCAATGAATGGCTTCTTCCTAATTAAGGATATTACTGCGCCCTCTAATTGCAACAGCTCTATCATCATATACATCAGCATAGGCCAAACTCCTGCGTATCCCACAAAGAAAACCATGAAACCGGCTAAAAACATCTTAAGAAAAAATAAATGTAGTTTTGGTGGGGTTAAAAGTTGTTTCTCAACCTCAAAGAGCTTCTTGCTCTTCATCTCCACCCTTAATCTTTTTCTATTTTATGACAAGATATTAACTAATACCCTTTTATGAAATGAATTCATTGATGTTAATTACTAAGCAAGTCTTTTTATTTGTAATAGAGCTAGGAATTTAACTCCTTCCAGCTAATCGTAATTCTTTTAATCCACTGGTGGAAATACATAAAAGCCCCTGTAAATTGTTCATTTTGCTTACATGAAGTTGTTAACTCAGTTAATTATAATTCATTGTCTTGCTATTATTTTTTTCATATAATTTATTTCAACATGGCCACTCCTTTAGCAAGAATCATGCGCACTTGGGCACAGTTAAAGAAAGGAAGACACTAATGGGTAATTATAGCTGAGAAAGGTCACATTAGCTACTCTGTGGTCTTCACACCTTCAGCACCATCATTTACTTCCCTATACATGCAGCGTATGGGATATCTTTCTGCCCTGGTACACTGCTCTACATCCCCAAAGAGACATCCTGTCAGACTATGGAGTCCTGCACCTCAGTAGCCTCTTCAACCAAGTCTTCCTCTTCTTGCAGCCCGCATACCACATTGTGAAGTCATAGGCAATGAATGAATGAATGAATGAATACAAAATGAAGAATTTATATAAATGGAAGACATGTGAAATTAGATTTTAAATTATCATTTAATCCAGTTATGCTAATTTATGGGAATAGAATGGGTTTCTTTTCTATTGGTCACTCAGACTAATAGTCTGACCATAATAGTCTTTCTCTGACAGTGACTTTGTTCACAGACTTTGTCAATATGACCTAAGTGGTGAATTTGCTGAGTCATGGGAGCCAATTGTTAAATAGTCACAGTTTTTGGATGCCAGTTGTTAAACTTTGGTAGCTTAAAATTAATCACGATGAGTATTTACAGCATAGAAATCAGCACAGATACTAACAATCAAAGCTTCATTTTTTTTCTTTTTTAATTTTTATTTTGAGAGCTTGCTTGCCAGAACACTATGCAAAGCCCTTCATAAAACTCTGACACAAAAATAAGAGAAATATCCCCAATGTCTTAACTTCTTTGTAATCTACTCATGATGTGCTGCTCACGTTTTCTTTCCAAACTTTTTCATGTTTTTACCAAGTCTACTTCTTAGTATTTTTAATTTAGCATTTTAAATTTAATTAACCATTTAAATTTAATTAGTTATTTGTAAATAACTACATTGTTTTGATAAGTTCAAAAAGAATTGTCTTAAAAGGTCAATGAATTTGGTCAAACAAGTCAGTCCTCCCAATCTATACACTTTGTGATTTTATAGCCATTGGTGAGATCCCTTCTCAGCCTTGGCCTTTGTAGGTTGAAAAAGTCCGTTTCTTTTAGAGTCATCTTATATCGTGGCTCTTCGTAGGCACACTTCTCAGGACCTGGCTCATTCTTTACTCCAATGCTGCAATCAGACCCACTTGCAGTTCCCCACTCAGAGGGAAAAACAAATCTGCGACAGAACCACAGCGGAATGATGTCGTTCACTCTTTCGTCCTTTCTTATGTGTAATGTCCCTTCATTTTCACCACAGCAAGAGCAGAACACGCCACCAGGCTTCACCACAAAGATTATAAAATCAGATCATATCCAAAGAATCTAGTGTTTGAAGCTTATATTCTCTTTGAGCAGTGAAAGAACCTAATTAGAATTTTAATTTTAGATTTATGAACAAAAGTGTTAACATCAAAGTGCGGATACCACTTAATCCTCCTTTTCTAATTATGCAGTAAAGTTTATTTTATCTAGTAAGCCTACTTTTTAGGCATCTGTTTTGATTTTCTATTATTTAACATTACTAATGAATATAAAAGCATTCTAGAAAATTGATATTAACAGTATCAAATTCATCAGCTTTAACTTTTAAGTTATGATGATTAACATCTATAATATACTTAAGTAAAACAGATGACTGAGGCCAATTAATTCTGTATTTTTTCTAATACTATTCCATAAATATTTAAGCATTATTTTTCAATCACACATTATTATCTCCATTACACTTACTTTCCCTTTACAGTAGGAAAAAAATCTTTCTAGTATCTACTGGAAAAGCTTTACTTCCATGGGTAATGCCAACTCTAACAGGTCTATGGTATTTAAAGAGAGCTGAGTGGTAGGAAAATCAGGTCCTGTTTTATAATTTCCAATAATTTGTTGCTTTTAAACATTCAAACATACACTGAATTACATGATCAAGAAACTACTAGGTACTGTACTTTAAGCTATTTACCCTAAGGCATATTCCTGAATAATCACAATCCCCCTAAAGAAAGTTCTTTCCTAACTGGGTAGTGAGAGGATCTCTGTAATTGAATTAAAAATCTGTTTCTTTCTTTTTCATAAGTAAGTCCTTTCAGTTTTAGTACATGACTTTCAGTAAGCTTTGAAGAACTGTCAAAGTGGCCTGTACTTGCATGAATGTTCAAGATTTCAGCACAAGCAGTTAATTCTACATAATTCAGGTTGTCACCAACGAAGTCCAAGCAGAGTTCTTACATTCTTTTCTGTGAAACACTTGTGATCGACAAAATATTAGACATGATATTCCAAACAGGATAGAATGAGGTATAGTTTGGAACATAGTGCACCAGAAAAAGAAAACAGGTATGTTAGAGCTTTTAATATGTGAATATACTTTTTGAATCTCTAAGTAGGGAACATAGAATGCAGTGTTTCCAAAAGAACGTCTGACTATAAAATAGTTTGTTCTGAAAATTTTCTTTGTTTTGGAAAAACAGTAGTCCTTTTAAGAAATGTTGTTTTGAACTGCGGTAAGTTTGCTGCTGGTTTGCTTGCAGTTTTGCTCTTCAGTTGCTAAATCAGAGGGCCTGGATTCCTTTAGACATCCTGCTATCCAATGGGCTTTCCGTGGCTCATTCCCCACAGCTTGCAAGCAGAGAAACAAATCAAGTACAACTTTAGTTCTTGATTTTTGACCCTTTCCAAATTGTAGATGCATTACGGTTCTGAGAATTCAATTTACCATTTATATTTTTGTGTTTTTTAAGTAGATCAATATATTTCCCTAAAGGCTGATATTATATTTCTGGTAAGATTTTTCCACCTAAAATATTGCTGCACACTTTCAGATAAATAAGTCAGAAAAAATCAGAGTTGTTTACATTGGACCATTTTAGCTGATTTTGCATTTTAATCTAGCTTCTCATTTGAAAAGAGAGCTATAAAATGATGCTAAATTTAAAATGACATTCTATAATTCTTCCATTCATGTTTTTCCCAGCAAACGGAGGAAACAAAGTCACCTTGTCAAAAATAGTCAGTCTCTTATTGAAATGTGTAGAAGTCAGTGTTCTAAATATTTACCAACTCTAGTAGATGGAGCTAAACTTGAAGGGAGAAATTCTTTTTTGTCTTCACATTATAGGAAATAGACCTCTACAAATTCTGGTAGCTCTTACAAATATTGGCTTTGTGTTTCCATTAGGGCAGGAACAATTGTCAAGTAATGGTTCAATTGTATATACTATCTGCTTAGGGCCATTGTGCATGGTCCATGCTTATTTAAACATTATTTGCCCCAACTGACTGCTTCTAACCAACGAGTTGCTTGTATGGTTCAATGCTTTACCCCACTAGAGAAAGTTATTCCAGTGACTCGGGGGCTCCATGTGCCTGCCTCTGAATATTAGTGGTCACTCCAGCATATTTGGCAACAATTATCATCTCACACAGGACAGACTTGTGATGTGGGTGGGGTGGAGTAGGTCACCCAGGTTAGAAATGTCTTCCCCCATGGGAGAACCAAATAAAGACCTGCCGAACTGAGAGCATAGAGGATAGAGCTCAGCATAGAAAAGGAAGTCTGAGTCATGTAATGAGCAAATGCCAATTAGACACATCAAATAGTTTCCTATCAGCTCTATTGATTCATCGATTTTTAAACAGACTGATACTTACTGTTGAGTTCAGGCATTACCTAGGTTAAGCATTTTGCTTTTTACATACATTTCTCTAAATTTTCTTTTCCTCCCTGACAAATGGGGTAAATTAATATCAATATAAGCAGGCCAGAAAACGAAGGCCTTTGCAGAGGGCTTGGCAGCTCTCCAGTTCCTGCTGGTAAACATTCCCAGAGAATAAGCATCAAAACCAAATTCCTCTCGTAACTTCGGTAATAACATTTTCTGAACATAGTTCATGTCCTAATGCTTCCAAAATTCTCTAAAGAAAGGGCTATGGACAACAACATTTATCAATGTGGGAGAGGGCGGGGTAAGCCTGGGGGCCTTTACAAAGCATCAAGCGCAGTGGTTTTCTAGACTGTATGTTAGGGATCAATAAGCATAGTAAAGTCTTCGAAATACGCTATTATTCATACGTTTTATAAGGTCAATTATCCATTTCCATAGTATCATTATTATTGTGACGGCTAAAGCTTTTTATTATTAGAGCTTATAAATGATGTGGTCACTGGAATTCCCCCATGTCAGGTCACATCATAGGAGCCACTGTCAAAGTCATTACTATTTTTTCACCTAATTCTAGGCTAAAGCAGGGACACATTTTAAATTGTTTGTACCTCTGCTCTATGCATTAAATGTGGGTATGCATGTGTTGCAAAGATTATTTAGGACTCATGAATACTATAAATAGTATAATGGTTAAAATGTGCTTTAAAACCAGTGTTGGGCTCAGCCAGTGTTGCTCAGTGGCTGAGCCTCGATCTATGAACCAGGAGGTCACTGTTTGATTCCTTTTCAGGGCACATGTCTGGGTTGTAGGCTAGATACCCAGAAGAGGGTATGCAGGAGGAGGCCAATCAATAATTCTCTCTCATCATTGAGCTTGAATCCTGTGTGATATTGGGTGAATTTTACCTCAGAACCCTCATCTGTCTATCAGAGTTTAACAAATGTTTTCTCCCTTGAGGAGTAAGTGAGATAACAGACATTGAAGAGCTTAGCTTGTGTTAACAATTCAACAAGAATTAGTTGCCAGTTAATAATAATAGTAATACCAACAAAATCAAAAATCATCCAAATTGTTTACCCTTAATACCTCCTTCCTCTCCTACAATGATTTTATAAATGTTTACATTTTTGTATAAGTAAGTATGTAGTTTATTTCTCCATCTATATTGCCTGCTTTTATACTAGGTTCCATGAGCTTCTCTAGTTCAGCCTGCATTTTATTATCCATCAAGACAGCTCACTCATCCTGCTCGATCCATCCTCATTTCAAAATGCATTCATTTCTATCTTCTCATAATAGCCTCTGTAGAATTGAAAACTGAGTGTAAAATGGAGACAAATACACCCATGAAGCATTTGCAATGCCCAGTTTTGTGTACCAGAAATAACGATGACTATGGTAAAATTAAGGAGTAACTATTATATGTCAGGGCTCGTCACTACACTTTAGCCCTGAGGAAACCGTGATGACATACTTTGTGTACTAAAATTAACCCTGCTATATCTTTTTAAAAATATATATTTTTATTAATTTTAGAGAGAGGAAGGGAGAGGGATAGAGAAATTGTTGAGAGAGAAACATAAATTAGCTGCCCCCTGCTAATTTAGCCCACCTGATCCCCAACTGGGGATCCAGCCCACAACCTGGATATGTGCCCTGACCTGGACTCAAACCATGACCTCCTGGTTGATGGATCAACACTGAGTCACACTAGCAAGGCAACCCTGGTTATATCTTAAGTTTCTGCTTGCCCTCACTTCTCGCTTTATTTAATTCTCATCATGTTGTATAATCTTACATCTAGGAGATACACACACACACACACACACACACACACACACATATAAATGCCAAACACTGAAGAATTATCAATTAATTAATTTGAGACTCAAAGTAGTTGAATAACATGTCTTGTTTGCACCACCCACACAATGCCATGGATGGAGTGGATGGAGATTATGGGGAGGCTTGTGGGTTTGAATCCAGTTCAGTCTGATTTCACAGCCCACATCTTTCCCAGTAGGGCCTACTGCCTGCACACTAACTTTGCATCACCATGAGTCGTGTTGACTTAGATATAAATTCTCAGGGCTTGA
Organism: Myotis davidii; assembly: GCF_000327345.1. Lineage (NCBI taxonomy): Eukaryota > Metazoa > Chordata > Mammalia > Chiroptera > Vespertilionidae > Myotis > Myotis davidii. The sequence continues at coordinate 2,161,561 of NW_006283588.1, forward strand.
GCTATAGAACATGTATGGCCTGGAGTTTGGAAGCACAGAGAACTTACAGCCAACTCACAACTTAAAATGAAGTCTACATGTTGGTGATTAAAGTTTCTTGGGATGGCAAAACAGGGACAGCCTTTAGGAAGTAACTCTACTCATCATGATGATGACAAACAAAAGTGTGCGATTTGGGTGCTTAGATGCCTGTCCGGGGACATCTCTTAAACGGTCCCACTCCAAGAAGGTTTAGTCGAAGTGAGGCCTCGGTGAGAAGAGCTGTGGGATGCAGAGCCTGGTCTGGGGTAGCAGGCAGCCCCAGGAGAGGCCCTGGTGCATCCAGTTGACTCAGCTGCAGGGACCTGGCCCCAGGGATTCCGGGGAGCGCAGAAATGATCCCACAAGAGCAACAGCCGACCTGGCACTGCTACCACATCTGGACAGAGGGAGAGCCTCTGGTTCTGAAGTTTGGGTTGAGCATCACATTGGAATGGACATATTCAACCCAGCTACATGAGCTCATTCTTCTGACAAAATGACCAGAGGACTTTTGACCAACTTAGAGTAAGCAGATGGATCCTGAGGTCTAAGAGCTTACCCGGGGAAGAGAAGGAATGTACCACAGAGGCGGTTTAGATAGGCTGGGGTGCGGGGCGGGGGGAATGGGTGTTGCTTCTGAGTGCACTCTGAGAAGTTCTGCTCTTTCAACAGAATGCTTCCATCATTTTGCATTACATTCAATGTGGGATGTGCTACATCATTACATATTTGATACATTATCAAGTGGAGTCTCTAAAACAGGGAGCAGCTAGAGCCTAGAGAATTTCCTTTCCAATCATTTTAATTCCGAATAATGTGCCACTAGGGAAGCTGATAGCAAATCTGGGACCCGGCCCTCATCCCGCCCGGCTCAAACACACAGCACACCTGGGTAAGAGGGTCCAGGGAAACCATCACCAGAAAAATGTTGTTTTACATTATGCTTTGCAGGTTAACCTATATTTCTTGAAAAGGACTTGTTGTCTTAGAGCACCTCAGGATGATTTCCTGGCCTTTTCAAAGTAGGTGTGCAGTTGCTAAGGAACCACACTGCACAGCCATGGTGGTCGAGTGATACTATATGTGTACAATGTCCGAGTAATTATGTGAGAGCTAGTGTGAAAACCATAAACCATGGACATTAGAAACAAGAAGAATAGTCATTACATTGCCTGCTCCAAGCGTAGTATAAAGCCTGGCTCTGAGCTGAAAAGAGCGCTCCATCAGACAGAGACCAGAGGTGTGAGCTCAGCCCCCCACCCCAGCCTGGACAGACCAGTGCAAGTAGGGTTACACGAATGTCTGCTGATGGAACACGAGTGTTGCTTCTCACTACTGCTCAGGAGTGTTGTAATTAACCCCTGAGACCTCCCATCTGCCTTTTACATTCTCTTCCCCCACTATGTAATTTCTATAACGTTCAAGCCGGGAAATTCTCTTAGAAAAAGAAATAATATGCGTTTAAGGGAAACATAAATGGAAAATTTGCATTTATATATCCTCTTCACCATTTCCCAAAGTGTACTGATAATAGCCACATCTTCGGATATTAGCTAACAGTGCCATTTTAAACTTGTCTCTGATAAATGATTCCTTTAGAAAGCCAAGCCTTATTAAAATAAGAGTCCACAGAAAAGCCATTGGTTTGTTTAATGACTTTGAGACTTGAAGAATTTAACCCCTCTCCTTGGTTCAGCTTTTGCATCTTAAAATAAGTTAGAATTTCCTCATAACCTCATCATTGTAATTGCTTATGAGGCTGTGGTCACTCATGTGTTTCTATATCTGCGGTGTTACCTCGGCTTACAAATATATCTGTTTCAATTCTGCTTTCTGAGTGAAGTAAAACATTGCTGGCATTTTAAAGTTGATGTAACAAAATTTTTATTTATAATCAGATAAATTAAAACATGAAAACGATGTCAGTCTGAGGCAGAGGCTTACATTTAAAATATTCATTTTTATGTATTTGATCAGATATCTCTTAGTTACATACTGAATATTTTCAACAAGACTCCAAGCATCTTTCATTACTTTTATATCCCAGGGTTACATAAAATGGTTTCACGTCCTTAGATATTAACTTGTTCCTTAGTGTAATGAAGATATTCAGGGTAGCTTAAAAGTGTTCCTACAATTTGTTTTTAGAAATACTCTTTACTTCAGCGGGGAAACTATCATCTTTAAAAGATATATAATCTTCAGTTGTCTTCAGTGAAAGCAACTATACTTAGAGAGACATGAATTTTAATTAATTTTTACCTGACATTTTCTTTCTGTTTTCATATCTTTTATTGATTTTTTACAGAGAGGAAGGGAGAGGGATAGAGAGTTAGAAACATCTATGAGACAGAAACACCGATCAGCTGCCTCCTGCACATCCCCCACTGGGGATGTGCCCGCAACCAAGGCACATGCCCTTGACCAGAATCGAACCCGGGACCCTTCAGTCCCCAGGCCGACGCTTTATCCACTGAGCCAAACCGATCAGGGCTTTACCTGACATTTTCTGATGCACTATATCAAGTGTTGTAATTAAGCCCTGCCAGCTCCCCTCTGCTTCTTACATACTCTTCACCCACTAGGTGATTTTAAAAACAATAGAAATCAAGTTTGTCTAAAAAAATAAACTCCTGTAATATTAGCTTTAATTTCTCCTGAGCACGTGCAGATTTCTTTTTCCTTTAATTTTCAAATGATTGCACAGTGTCACTAGCCATCTTTTGATCAGAGTACACAATCCCCAAGTCCTGCCATATCCCCTCAGTTCTTCTAGCTTCTCTGGGGGCGTTTTCACTAATTCTTCAATACGATGGACCTCAGACACGCCCATTATATATTCTCTTTCCTGTCTTTATCAGATTGACTATTAGAGTAGGTGGCCAATAACTAAACTAATTGCAAACATCACAAAAATTAAAACGATATTTTGATAAGAAGCTTTCCAGGGAACTCAAGGGCTGTTGTGTGATTGATATTCTGTGATGGTGGTGTGAGAGGAGGAGCTCTGGAGACCACAGACTGCTTTGAAATCCCAGATCCACCCCGTGAACAAATTTGAATGATCCGGTCACTTAATATTTCCCAACTCCTGCCTTCTTACATAGAGAAGAGGGGATAATAACAGCAACCTCTGAGACTGATATGAAGACTTGGTAAAATGTTTAGAGAACGTAGCACAGAAATATATGTTAATCACAGAACATTAAACACCTTGTTATCTCTTCTGCCTCCCCAGAACTGGATAAAATGAGAGTAAAGAGAGTAAAATTGTATAAACCCCACAGGGGCAAAGAGAACAAAGGAGGAGTAACAGCCCACAAACAGTGTCAGGTAATGAGGAGGGGGGAGTGACTGGAAAGGAATGAAGATTCATAATTCTGAGTTAGTCAACATAAATCAACTTAGAACATAGAAAGCTACGCAAGTGAAAAAATCAGACAAATGTTAACTGGGGAAAATAAAACGTTGTACAGAAATGAAATGTAATCAAAGTGCAAAATGACTCAAACTTACATAGTGCTTACAAGGACAGAATGATGGTAATATTTCCTATAGAGTTTTATCTGAAGAGGATATAGATTTATATGTGGAGATTAGGAATGTAAGAGAGGTAAATTCCAATCAGTTACGTAGGGAAGTAAATTTGTAAAAACTCAAGAACTAGTAGTCTAAGTAGTGCATTTTGTTTGTTTTTCATAGCGGTAGTTCTCTAGTTTTGTTTTCATACATGAAGATAATACTTAAAAAGATCTCTAATACAGTTTAAAGTAATTTCCAGGACAGGGATGGAACAAAAATGACTCATTTTCATTATAATTCTTGTTGTGCTATTTTTCTTTTAAATTATATATGAATTATTTGGAAAAATATAATTTTTATAAAAGAATCTAACAGATGTATGACACTGTCTGAAACATTCCTCAATATATATCCTAATAAATACCATTGGTTAGGTTACCATTAATTTAATATTGTTAAGTTAAAATCATATAGCACATAAAGAACTATAGTTAATCATCTCCTAACTCAAGACCTAACACAGATTCTCATGAAAATAAAATGCCAAGTGTCTCTTAATATATAATTTACTTTTCAGCCATTGAAAATTGGAATGCATATTCAGTGTACTTGGTCTTGAAGTTGTCTTCCAATATTTAGATGTAAGGTAGTATAGATCATTGAAAACATGCATTTATTGGTAATAATCTAAACAGTATTGAAAAAAGAAAGAAAGAAAGAAAGAAAGAAAGAAAGAAAGAAAGAAAGAGAGAGAGAGAGGGAAAGAAAAAAAGAAAGAAAAAAAGAAAGAAAGAAAGAAAGAAAGAAAGGAAGGAAAAGAGAGAGAAAGAAATTAAGCTAGCTAGCTAGCTTTATTTGGTTAATGCTGTGATATTCCACTGGAGATTGGACAGGGTGAATCCCTCAAGGAGAATGCTTGAGAGAACGCTTTCCACAGGAGCTTGTGTCAGGGCCAGACTTGTCTAAAAAGTTGGACACCTGGACCAGTGCAGTTCCTGAAGTGGGAATCCTCTTTGGAGGGAAGGGGCTCACGCTCAGGGAAGGTACTTCGGTGTGGGAGGGCAGAGATGCTGAAGAAGGATTTTTCTTAATTTTTCCATGTAATAGGCAATGTAAACATCTACCTTTGCGGCCTCTGGATACACTTTATCAAATGTACATTATTTATTTGTTCATGGTGGAATTTGACTGGCTTTTTGAGAATCATGGTGAAGTATTGAGTCATGCTCCTAAGTAAGAAAACCAAAATTCCCAGTTTGGTCCCATGGTCCAAGTTTACATCTGCTGTCCTGCTGTCGGTATGGCTAGAGCTGCCTTTCATTCTCACAAGGGTAAAGATGGATAATAAACTACAAGGTCAAAGGCTCGGGCAGAGATAAGGCAGCCCATAAAAGACGATGTGGAAAAAGATTTTCAACTTAGCGAATCTCTTTACAGTTAGAACTTGCCTAAAATAAAATACACACAGTGATGCCTTTCCAATAAAATGAACATAAAATTCACCCTCTCTTTGATGACTTGAGTCAGTAATTGGGGTGACAATTGTAGAAGTATGCTGAAATTCTGATGGCCATTAAGTTGATACAGGACACTAGCTGAATAGCTTCATTGGTGGTTAATGAACTACATTTTGAAGAAAAAATAAAAACCTTCCTTTGATATCAGCTTAATTTTGGCTCATTCGCTTCCTTCATATAAAAGTGAGTTACATGTGCAGGTGTGTGACCTCCTGGGTATTATAGCATGACTACATTTCCCCCTAAATAATTAGCAAATCAAAGGTTAAAACAGTCTTCTCCAAAGTGATAGGCATGCTCTGTGCTGTCCTTACGATGTCTGTCAAGTAGCCATCAATTATTTTTGCCCTATTAATAAAACCCCTGAATTGTCTGTATCAGTTTTAATTATTAAATGTATTGGGGTGACATTGGTTAATAAGATTATATAGCTTTCAAGTATACATTTGTATGATACGTGACCTGTATGTTGCATTGTGTGCCCACAATCCAACGGCAAATCATCTTCTGACACCATATACTTAACCCCTTTTCGCATTTACTACCCTAACCCCCTTCCCTCTGGTAAACAGTGTCTATAACTTTTTGTTTGTTTGTTTTTTATTCATTTATTGCTTTCCATTTTATATCCCACATATGAGTGAAATCATATTTGATATGATACAACATACATTTATGGTTTGAAAAGTCAGTAAATTGGGTACAGAAGATGAGTACCTCAACATAATAAAAGCCATATATGACAAACTCTCAGCTAATATCATACTCATGAATGGCTGCCTCCTGCACGTCCTACACTGGGGATCTAGCCCACAACCCAGGCATGTGCCCTGGTCAGGAATCAAACCGTGACTTCCTGGTTCATAGGTTGACGCTCAACCACTAAGCCACATGGCTTGGCAAGGATAAGACTTTAAATGCACACTGAACAGCAATGAAATATCACCTTTCCCTGACATCTTTGCTGAGATTGAAAACAGCCAGCTGGAGGGAAGGTAAGGGAGTCAGGGACCCCGCAAGACTGTAGGTAGAGTTACCAACTGTGACACAAGCTTCCTGGAGGATGACTTGGCAATCTGCTTCCAAATTGAAGTGTATATTCACTAACCCAGCAATTCCACTGCTAAAAATATGCAGTAATAATCCGATGAGCGCTCAAAGATGTAGCACAAAAATATTCTATTGATAATGGAGAATAATTAGAAGCCAAAAAAATAAATAGAAAAAGTCCATCAATAGAGATCTGGAAATGTTATGAGACGCCATATAAAGGAATACAGTGTAGTCATTGAAAATAATTGTCTATGTCTATATTTAGTTAGATTTGCCTTCGGAAAATATTCAAGGAAAAATAATCTGAGAAGCTCTGCACCAAAATGTATGTGGTAGTTATCCTCGCCTGTGGGTTTATGAGGGATTTTCACTTTTCTCTTGTCTGGCTATTTAATAAGGAAGATGTACTGCTTTCATAATTTAAAGATATAGGTATTGATTACAATATATAGCTTTTAAACAATCTGCACTTTTCTTCCTTGGGTATGGACATACCCCAAATAGCTTTTGTATGAAACGTGACTTATACATTTCCTGAGAAGTAAATATTTTGGAAATTTCACAGACATGTAAGAACTCTGCTTTAAAGCATCCCATGATGTGTCTGGACAGCAGCTTGTTTTATTATTTGTTTGCATTTTGTCTGTTACTTTGGAAAACTTAGTGAAATCAGCAAAGGAGCATACTAATAAAGTTAAGACAAATAACTTTTGCAGAGTTATTACAATTGAGAAAAAATAAAATGAAAACTGTTAGCTTTGGCAACCAGATAAAATGTAAAGTCTCCGACCTGCATTATACTGAAGTCAGCCAGTTATTTTAATTAACTGACCTATATTTCCCTTTTGAGGCACTTCCCCATTTCCTTCTCCCCACTCCCACAATGAACTCTCACCTACCCCCATCCGCTTGCACACAGAGTTGGCTGAATAAGATCCCATGGGCTTATGAGAGTCTCATTATCAGGGATTTGAATTAGAAAAAAGCAATTAAAGTTGGTCCCTCTTGGTGTTCAAGTTGAAAAATATATATTTGAATTTTAGAGGCCCATATCCACTCGGACACCAAAAGAGAAGCAGAGATGGGGAAAGTTTGTATCCACAGAAAGAAAGATGCTGAACTTATTTTGTTTCTATGAGCTTCTCACCACGCATAATTTGTCTCCCTGCTTGCTTTCCAGAAGAGGGCATAAATTCTGACTTGAACTAAATTTGTGTGGTTTTCGACTATTTACAATAGATGGCTTTGGTGGGCAGTCTCTAAAATGGCCCCTAGTGCCCTAGCCAGTTTGGCTCAGTGGATAGAGTGTTGGTCTGTAGACCAAAAGGTCCCAGGTTCAACTCTGGTCAAAGGCACATACCTCAGTTGCAGGCTCCTCCTCAGCTCGGGTTGCATGAAGGAGACAACCCGTCGAAGTGCTTCTCTTACATCAATTTTCTCTCTGTCTTTTCTGTCTTTCCCTCTCCTTTCCACTCTCTCTAAAAACCAATGGAGAAATACCTTTGGGTGAGGATTAAAAAATAAAATAGCCTCTAGTGATGCCCACCGTCAGGTATGCAATCCTAGGTGACCCAATCTTTTGGAGTGGGCACTGGATTTGCTGGCTTGTTTATAAGTATTAAATAAAGCAGAAGAGATGGGCCCTCAATGATGGGCTGGGCTGGCTTTCTGTCTTAGATTTTCTCTATCTACCTATCCATCTATCTATCTCTATCTCTTACTCTCTGTCCTATCTCTGTCTTGTCACTCTGTCTGTCTTAATGTCTCTGTCTCTTCTACTCTCTTTCTTTCTCTCTCTCTCACACAGACTCCGGCCACAATGTAGAGAAGTCCAGGCTATTCTGTCCTGTAGGATGAGGGGCCAAGAGAAGGAAGAGGGAGGTACTCAGCCAACACTCCAACCCAAACGCCAACCATGTGTGTGAGCTTCTTAGAAAGAGACCCTCCAGCCCCGGTCAAGCCTTCAGAGGATACAGCCGCAGCCACTAGTGTGATTGCAAAGGAGACGCTGAGCCAGAAGCAGCCAGCTGCTCCAAGAATCTGAACCAGTATAAACTGTGAGATAATAAATATTTCTTGATACATCGCAGTTGATTTCAAGGGCATAATCTCTATTGAAGTAATTCATTCTATTGCAAGAGAAATGCGCAAGATTAAATAATTATCCATGAAAAGCTGGAAATACTATGCCATTAAAAATTATGTTGAAAATTTAAGGTCTAAACAGGGAATTTGTAATTTTTAGCTCCCTAGGAATAAAAAGATCTATTTACATATATATACACCTATGTGTAAAAATCTATGTAAATAACGAGCCAACTATATCATGAATTGCTTTTTAATAATATTTCAAATTAAGGAACATTGCAGATCCACAGGCAGTATCAATGAGATCTAAGCACTGAACAAATATATTGAAAGAACAAATCAGCAAATAAATAAACTCCCCAACAATAATTGCTTTTTCAAATCTATAATTACCTGTCAATATACAAGTTTTATAATCCCCAGAGAAACCTTGGTTGTGAAATAATCTTTTATGTTAGAACCAGATACTCTGTGCGTTAACCACATACATTAAGGGGAAATATTTTAAAAGCCAAAAATCCAAGGTGACATTAAACTGATCTCAATAGCTCTAGAACTTCAATTGAGACAAGCATTCAAGTAAAAACAATAAAGTATAATAAAGCTTTTTTTTTTTTACTTTGAATTGTCTTCTGAAAGAATCACTTTTCTGAGTTGTTTTTGTTTGTCTGTTCCTCATTAAAAAGTGAGGTGCCCGGCCCCGCCGGCGTGGCTCAGTGATTGAGTGTCGTCCTATGAACCATGAGGTCATGGTTAGATTCCTGGTCAAGGCACATGCCTGGGTTGCGGGCTTGATCCCCAGTAGGGGGCGTGCAGGAGGCAGCCTATCAATGATTCTCTCTCATCATTGATGTTTCTCTCTTTCTCTCCTTCTCCTTTCCTCTCTGAAATCAATGTCAAATCTCAGAGGAAGGTGGGAGTGGGTGGGTGAGAAGAGGTCAACCAAAGAATTTGTTTGCATAACCTGTGGACACAGACAATAGGATGGTGGAGGCCCTGGGCGGGCGTCAGGGTTGGGCTATAAGAAGTCAATGGGAGAAAAAAAATGGGACATATATAATACTTTTAACAGTAAAGATTTAAGAGAGAGAGAGAGAGAGAGAGAGAGAGAGAGAGTATGTGTTTAAGTGAGGTGTCCTGAAGTAGTTTGAAAGTAACTGGACCTCTTATCCTGAAGTCCAGGCTGTTAGTTAGCCATGTAGTTCAGAATTACAGAATCACGGGGAACAGGTTGCTTTGCTAAGCCTGGAAGAATAAAGCAAAGTAACAGAACGTGAAGAATGGTGAGCTCGGGGTCAGAACAGATATGTAAGAAAGAGGAGGTGGAAATGTCAAGCTCAGCAGAACAGCAGCAGCAATCATGGGGCAAGCACACAGAGGGCTGTCCCCAG
>NW_006283588.1:2171723-2184698 GCF_000327345.1 Myotis davidii
CTACAGCTCAGAGTCTGTATAACTCAGCTTTCGCTAGTTTTGCTAATAAAGTCCCAGTGACTCAAGATAACAAAGGTGTGTTTCTCATTCACTGCACCTGTTGGCTATGGGTCAGCTGCTTCTTGGTTACGTGTGTCCCTTCACTGAGGGTTCCTAAACAAGGAACCCTCATCTGAAATATGATATTTTCTGGAGCAAAAGCAAATGTGGGACTACAGAATTTTTGCTGTGTCAGCATCCATTGGCCGGAGTGTCACATGCACAGACTCACCTAAAGGGGCGCCAGAGAGAGGACATACAAGCAAATGTGGGACTACAGAATTTTTGCTCAGTGTCAGCATCCATTGGCCGGAGTGTCACCTGCACAGACTCACCTAAAGGGGCGCCAGAGAGAGGACATACAAGGACAGGCCCCAGTACTGAGGGCAGCAAATATGTTGAGCAAATAATGCAAGAGTCAGAAAGAGCAGAATACGGTAGCATCAAGCCCTGTGTGTGTTACAAGTGAAAGGTGGACAATTTGTACAGAAAATTAGAGGAAGCAACCGTCTTTCATAAACTACGGAGGAAGCCATTGCACTTAAAGTTGAACTTCAAGCAATTACCAATCAAAATGGGATATTTTGTAATTCAACTGAGGACTGCAGCCAAGATTGTATTTATGCATTTTCTTGTGTACATATAGCAATAAAAACAAAGTTATAGCTGTCGTGTTTGATATATACTTGCATGAAAAAGACTTCCTCAATATTTAATCTACAAGATGCATAGTATGATTTCATATTTTTCATGAGGAGTATGAAGAAAAAAACACTAATATTTTATGCTAAAGCCTACTGGAGCATATTCAGAATACTAAAGAAGACGGTGAAAGATCTAGGGAGGGAGGAAGATCCTAGAAATAAAATGTGAAGTCCGCACCCCAGCAGGGTGTGATCGGTCTGTGTCAGGTCATGCCAGATAATTTTCTGGGACCAGTGATGTCTGATATGGAATTTGATGCCGACTTCCGCCTATTGATTCTGGCCTGTCTCTAGCTACAAATCTTGCCGTCGATAATCTCTAGGTTTGTCACAGTCTTGTGCCAGAGGGGACTTAGAAGATGAAGGAAGAGAGGAGATGTCTAGCGTGGGCTTGTAGGAGAGAATAGCAGCAGCAACATGGTAAGTTTTGTGTGGCTAAATATGCCTCACACAAAATTTACTATCTTTTTTTTTTAAATATATTTTATTGATTTTTTTACAGAGAGGAAGGGAGAGAGATAGAGAGTTAGAAACATCGATGAGAGAGAAACATCGCCGTCGATAATCTCTAGGTTTGTCACAGTCTTGTGCCAGAGGGGACTTAGAAGATGAAGGAAGAGAGGAGATGTCTAGCGTGGGCTTGTAGGAGAGAATAGCGGCAGCAACATGGTAAGTTTTGTGTGGCCAAATATGCCTCACACAAAATTTTCTATCTTGACCATTTTTAAGCATACAGTTCAGTAGTCTTAAGTACATGCAACCAATCTCCCAGAACACTTTTCAACTTGCAAAACTGAAACCATACCCATTGAACTTTTTGTCTCTATGAATTTGACGACCATAGGTGCCTCATGTAAGTGGAACCAAATAGCATTTGTCTTTTTATAACTGGCTTATTTGAATTAGCATATGTCTTTAAGGTTCATTCCTGTTTTGGCATGGGTTCAAATTGTCTTATTGTTTAAGGCTGAATAATATTCCATAGTCTGCAATACGACCTTTGTTTACCCGATGGACACTTGGGTTGCATCACCTTTTAGCTATTGTGAGTCATGCTGCTATGTACATGCACGTGAGCTGAGAATTTTAAGTAGCAGGAAGTCCATTAGCAAAGCCTAACCCAGCAGCATAACTCTATTTTCCAAGAGGATCAACTTTGAAAGAGTGAAAATCAAACATGTTACGTTTATCACCAAATTTCTCTAAGCTTTCTTTGATACCTTATCAATCTTATGAAAATTATATATTAAAGCAGACATCCCCACTGACATATCAAATAGGGATCTCAGGTTTAACATCAAAATTAACCTCTTGACCTTCCCTTCAAATCCAGCTCCTATTGGTGCTTTTCTCTTATCAGTTAAGGGCAACCGCATTCTCCCAGCTGCTCAAGCCAAAAGGCGTAATGCCATCCTTTACTCCTGTCTCTATTTTTTGGTTGGCAAATCCTATGAACTGCAGCCTCAAATAATGTACTCATCCAAGCCACCCCCCACCCTGTGGTCTAGGCCGCCATCATCTCTTACGTGGGTCGTTGCAACAGCCTCCTAACTGCCTGCCCGTCACTGCTCTTGCTCCCATTCTATCTACTCTCAACATAGTAAGTAAAGGGACCCTTTCAAGACTTAAGTCAAATCATGATGCTCTCCTGATCAGTCTTTCAAAAGCCAAGCCTCCCTCCCTGTGTAAGATCCAAAGTCCTTGCAATGGCTTCTCATTTCTTATATAATCTGGCCCCTAGTCCTTCTCTGGACTCACCTCTTATTACTCTCCCCTCTCCTTATATGGCTCCAGACACACTGGCCCCTCTGCTGTCCCTCACAGACACCAGCTTCCCCCAACCTTACAACAGCTCCTTTAACTCCCCCCAGCCCGCATCATCCTCAGCTCCTTTAATGTTATATTTGCTATTAGGTCTATCCCAGACAACCGTATTTAAAATGGCAATTTCCTCATTCCCTGAAACACTCCCATTCCTCTTCCCTGCTTTATTTTTTTATAGCATTCACAGCCTCTCAAAAGACTGTGCATTTTACTTCTTTTTCTTAGACACTGTCAATTTCCCACCACCAGAATGTGTTTCATGGGGGTCAGGGTTTTATGTTTTGCCTATTGCTGTGGTCTCAGCAGTGAGCAGTGCTTGGCAACTAGTTAGTGTTAATAGATTTTTGTTGAACAAATGAATGATGAATTCAAAGAGTGAAATCTAAGGAAAAAATGTAAAATGTGGAAACCAAAAAATGTCAACTAAGATATTTGCATTTTATTTCGTTGACAAAGTGTGACAAATAGTCAGTGACTAAGAAATTATGAAAAAAAAAAAGAGAGGCAAACATCTTTGACTTTATGATTGTAGAGATTCGCTGTAACAAAATCAGTTTATCTTAAAGTATTTGATCTTATACTTTGAACAAAACATGTATATAATGAAGACACCTATAACATTCTGGGCACCTCCTTTTTAAACTCATAAGAGCAAAAGTTTACTTAGACCTGGTAAGATGGTGGACAAATAACTTAAGACATGCTCATAGCTTTACATTATTCAATAGATAAAGAGAGATGTAGAAATAATCAAGAATTTTTCAAAATAGTTAAAAATCTTCTAGTCAGCACCTGTCCCAGCTCTCACCAAAAAGAACAATTTAAGTGGAGTAACTGAAGAAAATGGCATTCAAGTTTTACTAAATTAATCCATTTCTTTATCATAAGTTATGTGCACTTTTCTTTCAGAGTCATAGCTACTTCAGCTTAAAGGCACATAGACAGGTATTTTTTATGACTAAGTTCTATGTGTCCAAAGTGTTTTAATACTCAGACACTATTAATGCAAGAAAAGAGCTCCCCTCCCCAACTTATCACAAACCATATCTTGAAAGCATCAGCCTTTAAAATCATACTCAGCCTAGAATTGCATTGCATTTTTTATGAGAGTTAGGAAAATCGTGGCTCTCTGAAATGAATTATATCCAGGATGCCTTATTGTCATTCTCTAAGCATACCGCTTCTAAGTATCCCGCCTCTGAGTGCCTCTGTAATCTTTTAATTATTTAGTAGGTTTTCAAAAACCTTACCTCCAAAGAGTTCAAATATTATATGGAGAGTTTATAGCAGTACCATTTTATAAACATTTCCAAAGCATTATACTACCATAGTAAAGCAACAATGAAACCATGGAAACAGCCTTCATAACAAAGATGCAGAAAATGAAGATGAAACAGAGAAGAAAACTGGTGCGAGTGGGTAGCAGTACATTTCCATAATCAATACAGCCTCTTTAAACACTATTCTAGACTCACTTCATGCTGGGACTGGGACTGCAGACGGATGACCGAGGAACTCTCGGCCTTTTGTGTTTCCTGCTGTGGTCACTCAGCCGCCTGTATATAACAGGTCTTAGAATAATCTCGTTAGAGCTACATGCACACTTTTCATTTACTTATTCTTGGCTTACACTTACATAACATTTACCATGTGCTAGCCAATGTTCTAATCACTTTATAAACATAAGCACATTTAATATTCACCATACCCTGTAAGGTAAACACTATCATTAGCCTCATTCCCAGAGCTTAGGAAACTGAGGCAGGGCTACAAAGTGGCAGATCCAAGTGTCAGCCTCAAGGTTACCTTCCCTGGAAGCTGCATTTATAAAGGGGTGGGCAAAAGGAGGCTTCCAGCTGTGGGAGCGCAAAACACCGAGCTCATTCTTGTACTATATTTTACTGAGTACTATATGACTTATTTGCGTTACAACTGTAAACCTACGTTTGCCCACCTCTACATACGCTCTGAGGCTAGAAAACATTAATTCTGGAACGTTCTTAATTAACTTCCCTTTACTTTATTGTTCTTGATGTTATGGTTTCTTTAGCCTTTATTTAAACTTGACGCTATGATAACAATATGTAATGATTTACTTATATTATTTCCTGTTTTGTTAATTCTCACCCGAGGATATTTTTTCCCAATGATTTTTAGAAAGAGTGGGTGGGAGATGAGGAACAAGAGAGAGTGAGAGGGAAACATCGATGTGAGAGTCACATCCACTGTCTGCCTCACGCATGTGCCTCAACTAAGGCCAGGAATCGAACCTACAGCCCAGGAACACGCCCTTTACTGGAAATCAAAACCCAGGACCCTTTGGTTTAAGGGCTAACACTCTAACCACTGACTGATTTCTCAAAGAAAAGTGTTAGTACCTATTGCCTAAGTAGGACTTACTTCTCAAAGGGTTAGTACCTATTGTCTAACTAGAGGTTTTAACATATGTTATTATTAAATTTAATGTTAATTTATTTGCTTAGAGTTCTCTTTAGCTGCCAACTGTTATATTGATCTTGAGGACTCTTTTAGCTCTTAAAAAATCTATTGCTTAGGGCAATTTGCCCTGTAATAAGCCAAATATGAGTAAAATGTTCCAAGCAGAGGTTTGAAGAAATAATAAACTAAATTTCATTGTCCGTGAAAAAACTTAACTTTCCATACTGTGGTTCACCATTTCTGTAATTGAAATATTTTATGTGACATTGTCTCAGTAAAGAATAAACTATGTAATTCAATGACAGATACAGGGTTTCCAATTAAAATACTGGTGTGGTCAGAGAAAAGAGCTAAATGATACAGTCAAGTTAAATAATTGAGAGGTTGTTCAAAATAAGTTTTAGAGGCAGTGCCTTTGGCGGTCCCTGCTCTGTCTCCTGCTTCAACAGTGTTTGGACAGAACAGACCCAGGGACACCCTTCTTCCAACCTCGGTCCTCTCTCCTCCGTCTCATCCAGACACCACCTTCAGAACCCCCTCCGGACCAGCCAACACCCCGGTGTTTTCTACCTTAACTCCTTATTGCCCAACAACCATGAGCTCCCAAATTCATCCATTATTCCACCCAGGTGGAGGCTGGGCCTCCAGGACGTGCTGAAGCCCCCCAGGACGAGTGGGCGAAACTCAGGGCGCCATGGAGGCCACCTGGCCTTGGAGAGCTGCAGACCCTGGGTCAACCCACAGACCCTGGTATCTGTGACCTCCTGCAGAACCACTTCTGGGTGAGCAGGTGAAACTCATCAAGAAGATGGGACCCAGGCCCTTTGGGAGCTGCAGGCCCTGGTTCTACCCACACAGACCCTGGTCTCTGTGACTTCCTGCAGAGCCACTTCTGGGTGAGCAGGTGAAGCTCATCAAGAAGATGGGCGACACCTGACTCACTCCGCAGGCTGCAGGCCCCAGGCTGGGCTGGGCAAGTCTCTCCCAAAGGCTCACCTCAAGCACCACTAGGAGCCTTTGGAGCCAGAGGCCTTTGAGGGGCCCCTCTGCCTCCCTGGGTATCTGGCTTTTACCTGAGCTTCTCCCCCAAATTACTAGCCATTCTTTTAACCCTCCTGGAGCCCTCTCCCATGCATTGGACCAAATAAAACAATAAAGCTTTTAGTAGGAAAAAAAAGAAGTTTTAGATGGAAACCGAAAAACTTTTTGTTAATATAAGTAATTAAAGATCAGTAATTAAATTTTCCACATATAAACTGAGGTCATTTTGCCATAAATAATACTCCTTCTGTCCCATAGTAATAGTAGCACGTGAATATTTAAACGGGAATTACTGGCGAATGCAGCTGTAAGTTATGTTGTAGCGCAAAATTGCGAAGCCTTCAATCAAAATCCATGTTTCATGATATCTGTCATTTGTTTTGACACGTTTCAATTTTTAGATTAATCTAATTATTATGAATTACAACTATTTTTCTAATTTCATCCGCTGATCGAAATCAATTGTTTTATTTCAGTTGAATATCAACCCATTGTAAAAGTAAGATGAAAAAAGAGAGTTTTCAAGCAAAGATCGAGTTGCGATTGTCCAGTTCTTGATGCATCAAAAGAAAAAGGAAAAGTTGCAGAAAGGTGCAATTACGTTAGCTGCAAAACAATTTAAGTGCAACAGAATGACCATATCAAGAATTTGGAAACGTGCTTCCGAAAATAATTGTCAAGGAGATTCTTATGCTAATGTTGATTCTTTGAAAAAACAAAACTGTGGACGTAAATGCAAAGATTATGGAGAAAAACTTGAATCCTACCTACAAGTTCAAAATGCAGTAAGAAATTATTGAAAAATCCAGAAACTATCTGAACACTCAAAATAAAAATTAGGAGTACTATGTTTAATTTAATCTAGTTTTTTTTTATAATAAATGTTGCGTTCTATATTTATTTTCTTTTGCTACTATTATTATGGGACAAATTACATTCATCAACTACTACTATTATTATGGGACAGAGGGAGTATTACATTTCGTCTCTCTGACCACCCTGTGTCTGCCCATCCACCACTGAAATTTTGCTGGTCACTTAGACTTCCATACTTGTATGAAAATCAAAACATCATGACTGGCCCACCTCTGCTCAAGGCCAACTTGGATCTTGAACTTAACTTTTATTTACTCAGTCAGTCCATTAGTCATTTACAAAACCGAACAGTAATTGAGCATGCCCTCCTTCCCAGAGAGACAATGAGGAAAGAAAAAAGTAGCATTTTCTGGCCGTGAGGATGTCATGTATAAGAGGAAAACAGATAAATAAATGAACAATTTTTCATACATGTTAAGTCAAGATACCTCTTCAAGACCAGTCTGTAGCCAAAGCTCAAATTCTTTCTTTATGCCACACATAGCTGCTGATCTAATTCTTATTGTACGGAATAAAATTTGATGACCCACTTTAAACTGAAGAGGCCACTAGATCATGTGTGCCTGGAATCCACAAATCCTGTGTTTATTAACCTTTCTATTTACTCTCTTGCAAAAGCAACTAGAAAAGTGCTTTACCCAAAATAAATAGTTAATAGTTCTTTAACTTTTAAGTATCTCAGTATATAGGCTTACAGGGTGTCCCTATAATATTTCTAAGTTGTCCATCAGAATTTATAAAAATCAACCAGAATTTTGATATGGAGTGTACAACATGAAGAAAAAGGTAGGAAATAGCAAAACATCTATGAATCATTTAATCCACCAAAAATGAGATGTGCTCTTATATAATCCTATGAAAAGCTTTGGAGAAATGAAAAAGGACAAGATTTAGATTATTTGGAGAGCTCTGTATTCTAAGTGTTGAATTGATTGTACAGGTGATATTTAGACTAACAAATAAAATATGATAAGGTCCCCAGAAATAGAACAAAAAGTAAGAACAATAATTTTAAACAACAGCAACAACAGAACCCATTTTACCAAGAAGAAAGATAAGGAGAATGACCTCTAAATGCTTGATGTTTGAGCCAACTCTCTGAATACAGATATTATCTGCTACCTACTCTTTTAATTAAAAATAGATAAAGTACTCTTCGAGGTAATTAGTTTGCCTGCATTATAATAATCAAAGAAAATGTTTTAAAAGCTTAAAGGGAAAAAGAGATTTTGCAGGGTAGGAGAAGGCAATATCAATTCTCAGCAGTTGCTCAGCCTTAGGAAAAAGTACATCATGCTTGAGTAGCTGAAAACAGATCTGGAGACATAAATACCCTTTGCTATTTAAAATGTTTAATTGCATTTCATTTCATTTTATCAGGCACAGGAGATACCAGGTTGATCTCCTTATAAAGGAGGAAGCACCAATCAGACGGACACCAGCCCTTCAGGGCCACTGTGCTCTGATAATTATTCAAAGTCTGCAAGCTTTTTCTCTTTTATCTGGAGATCCAATTGGGCCTCATGTAGAAGTTCAATTAAGTTCAGATTTCTCTGCAGCAATAAACTTTATTCCTACCAGTTAGCACTTCTTCCGACTCCACTTTGAATAATGTTTGCCTCTTAATCTTGTTAGAATGTGAGCCCTTGATTATCTTTCTTCGTGGGGAAGGCAAGTATCAAGCCTGTTGGTGCTGGTTCATTTCAATTTGAAATTTTGTGCGTGTCAAATATTTTATCTTGGCCAAAACTGTAGGGACTCAGAGTGAAACCTTTCTTCAATTCCTTCTTAAATCATAAGCAACTGTGTATTCATTTCCCATCTAGTATTTTTCACTTACATGGTGAACAGTGTTTTTTTATTCCACTGAAAAAGGAAAAAGAGATACCGATCCCATGCAGGTTCTTTGTGTCAGCCAAGAGAACTATTATCTTCTAAATGAAGGTTTCTATGTTGGAATAGCCAATGGTTATACAAAATAAATTACAGAAGCCAGTTAAGCAAAATCAAATTATTCGATATTATTTTTTGCTTACAGGGGAAAAAAAATCCTCTTTTACTCTTAATTTTTTTCATAAAATAGAAACCGAATTTTTATGCACATAACTAGTGGGAAATACACAGCATTAGGAATCAGGAGATTAAGCAAACTATTTGATCTAAGTTCTCAAAATATTAACTTATAAAAATTTAAAGTAAAATATAAGGATTTTCCCCATTTATACATGTGGTTAATGAAATATCAACTAAATCTCTACCAAATTTCATAAGGAGTGCTCATTTCTGACAAATACAGGGTGGGGGAAAGTAGGCTTACAGTTGTGAGTATGCAAAATACAAAAGGTTTTTTTTCCCTTGTATTATTATTTATTAATTATTGTATTATTTTCCATATGAACAACTGTAGACCTACTTTTGCCCCACCTTGTACACTCAGTCTATTAAAAAAAATCTTCCTACAATAAAATTAACCTTTACTAAAATGTATAGAAGCATTTCTAATATATGCTTTATCTCCAGAATATTGGGCAAAAGTAGATATTTTTCAAAATCATACAATGGCACAGATATAGATTTTACTTAAATTGTTCATAGCAATAAGTACATTGTTTTATTGCTAAGATGTGTTCATGAAGAGTAAAGGATTCACTCTACTAAAAACTGATTATTAGATTATTAGCAGTTAATATCAAAGAAGTCATATTAAACCAGTATTGGGAGGCATAACAATATTGCAATGATTTACTCATTACAGCACTGGAATTAGACATGGTCAACTAATTTCTTCTCATTGGAGTCTAAGAGACTGTATACAGCCTCAAGAAGGCAGTAAATCTAGGACTTTCAAGTCCAGGCTTGCTGCCAATAGCAAGCCGGACTCACTATTTGTGTGACCTTGGGCAAATTTTTAAATGTATCTAAGTCTCAGTTTTCTTATCTATAAAACAGAAGATGAATCCTGAGGAAAAGAGACACCTACTAAGGACTCCTACTAAGAAGGATTCATTTAATGAATTTAACTTCATTTAAAAATTTTTAAAAATTTAAAAGCAACAAAAACAGAGCCCAGCAAAAGGGGAACTCCTATGCAAATTGTACTCATGGAGAAGTATGCACTGTCTGCACTGCATTTCTGCCATTTCAACCAGTCCTTATAAAGAGGTTTCTAGAATCCTATTTCAACCAGTAAAACTGAGGTTTTCCCCATCCAATCAGAGCTGCTCAGCTCTGATTAATCAGAGCAGTTCTATTCTGACCAATCAGGACAGTGCCTTTTGGACCAATCAGACAGAGATTTGGAGTTCCTAGTGGCATGAACATGAATCAGTGAGGGACCAGGGGCAAAGACTTCTGTCCATATAAGCCAGCTCTCCTCTGGCTCTGAGTGCACTTTCCCTCTCCAAAGAACAGTGCAGCCTGGGTCTCCATGGCTGAGCTGAAACACAGATGTCTGGGGAAAGCAGAGCAGAGCAGCACAAAGCAGACCTTTGAAGAGCAGCAGAACTGTCGAGCCCAAAAGAGGTCTGGCCCCAGGGCCACCAGTCCCTGGGGCTGCCGCACAGCTGTGCTGCTTTCACAGCCCTGCTATATAACAAGTGAGCTGTTTGCATTGAATAAAGTGTCCTTCTTATCACCCCCCAAACTCTGGATTCCTGTTAGCATCGAATTGGTACCAAGTACCACCAGTTGACAATAGTATCATTTAATGTTTCTATGGTGATTAAATGCGACAGTTTCTATCAAGTCTATAACACAGTACCTGGCACATACCTAGGGACCACTAAATGTCAGGAATAATTACATGAATCTCTTGAATTGTATGGTAAATACAAAACTGCCCCGTGTATTACAATATGGATTATATCTTCACAAAGTGATGGGCAAAAAAATCACTTAAAATGCACTGGGAACAAATTATAAAGCCCCCAGATAAACCCATGCATAGGGTTACCTAATTTTGACAAGGGAGTCAGGAATAAATAATTCAAAAGGAAAGTTTCTTTAATAAATGATATTGGGAAAACTGGAATGTCACATTGAAAAGAATGAAATCAGACTGTAATCTTACACCTTACACAAAAATTAGCACAAAATTTATTAAAGACTTAAACATAAGACCTAAAACCATAAAACTCCTAACAGAAAACATAGGGGAAAGCTGCTTGACAATGATCTTAGCAATAAGATTTTAAATTTGAGATAAACAAATAATGGCAACAAAAGCAAAAAAAAAATCAACAATTGGGACTACATAAAACTAAAATTTTTCTTCGCAGCAAAGAAAATCAACAAAATGTAAAAGCAAACTACAAAATGGGAGGAAATATTTGTAACCCATCTATCTGATAGGGGTTAATATCCAAAATATGTAAGGAACTAAAACAATTCAATAGCAAAAAGAAAAAAAAATGATTAAAAATGAGCAGCCTGAATATCATATTTCCAATAAGACATACAAATGTCCAACAGGTATGCTGCTCATCACTAATCATCAGGGAAATGCCAATCAAAACCACCATGAGATACCACCTCACACCTGTTAGGATAGCTGTTACAAAAAAAAACCATTTAAAATAACAATTTTAAGAGCAGATGTGAAGGAAAGAAAAACCTTATACACTGTTGGTGGGAATGTACATTGGTACTGCTCTTATAGAAAATAGTGTGGAGGTATCTAAAAAATAAAAATAAAAAATAGAGCCCTAACTGGTTTGGCTCAGCGGATAGAGCATCGGCCTGTGGACTCAAGGGTCCCAGGTTTGATTCCAGTCAAGGGCATGTACCTTGGTGGCGGGCACAGCCCCAGTGGGGAGTGTGCAGGAGGCAGCTGATCGATGTTTCTCTCTCATCGATGTTTCTAACTCTCTCTCCCTTCCTCTCTGTAAAAAATCAATAAAATATATAAAAAAATAAAATAAAAAATAGAACTACTATATGATCCAACTATCCAACGTCGGAATGTCTATCAAAAGGAAATAGAATCACTTTCTCAAAGAGATATCTACACAGGCACGTTCACTGCAGCATTATTCACAGTAGTCAATACATAAAAATCTAAGTGTTCACTAATAAGTAAATGGGTAAAGAAAATGTGACATTGTCTTTAAAAATAAGGAAATTCTTTCATTTGCAACAAAATGTATAAACCTAGAGGACATTATACGAAATAAGTCATACACAGAAAGATAAATACTGCATGATGTCACTTGTAGGTGGAAACTTAAAAAGTCAAACTCATTGTACTAGAGAATAGAATAGTGGTTACCATTCTTAGAGTGGAGAAAAATTGGAGATATTGATCAAAGGATACAGATTTTCAGTAATAAGATAGGTAAGTTCTAAAGCTCCAATGTATAGCATGATGACTATAGTTAATAGCAATGTACAATATACTTAAAATTTGCTAAGAGAAAAAAATCTCTAGTGCTCAATACACACAAAAATGATAACTATGTGAGGAGACAGATATGTTAATTAGCCTGATTTTGGTAACCATTTCACAGTATATACACATATCAAAAAATCATGTTTTAAACCTTAAATGTATATCATTTTTGTGAGTCAGATCCCAATAAGTTTGGAAAAAATTCTAAGATACACATTTGAAAAAAACATTTATTAAAGTTTTTTATTAAATTTATTGGGGTGACATTGGTTAATAAGATAAAATAGGTTTCACATGTATATTTCTATGATATATGATCTACACATTGCATTGTGTGCCCACAACTCAAAGTCAAATCATCTTCCATCACCATATATTTGGCCCCCTTTCCCTCTGGTAACCAACTTACTGTTGTCTGCATCATTAAGTTTCAGTTATCTACCCTACATATGAGTGAAGTCATACAGTTCTTAATTATTTCTGTCTGACTTATTTCACTTAGCCTGATATTCTCAAGTTCCATCCATGATATTGCAAATCGTAGTATTTCATATTTTTTTATGGCTGAGTACTATTATACTATACACTAGAGGCCCAGTGCACAAATTCATGCGCAGGTAGGGTCCAGCCGGCTTGGCCCCAATCAGCAGATTGGGGCTGGGCCTG
>NW_006283588.1:2184765-2185256 GCF_000327345.1 Myotis davidii
ATGGTGGAGGGTTGGCCGACTGGCCGGACCGCCCCAATAGGTGGATGAGGGCCAGGGGCCAGGTGGGGAGGGGCCACAGGCGATTGGCTGGCAGGCCCCACCCCAATTGTGGTGAGGGAGCTGATTGGGTGGGGCTGGCCATTGGGAGGGGCTGTGGGCAGTGAGTCAGTCAGCCCCACCCCTGAATGAGGCTGAGGAAGGGGCCATGGGAAGTTGGCCAGCCAGCCCCACCCCTGATTGGTGGTGGTGGGGGGGGAACAATAGGGGATGAAACTGGCTGTGGGGAGAGGCTGCAGGCCAATTGGGGTGGTCGGGGCTGATCGGGGTGGAGCTGGCCATGGGAAGGGGCTGTGGGCAATGGGCCAGCAGGCCCTGCCTCTGAATGGGGTGGAGGGGCCGATCAGTGGCCAGTGACCTGGGGGAGGGGCCATGTGTGGTTGGCCAGCCAGCCCTGCCCTTGATCAGCGTGGAGGGGGGCCCATCGGGGAGGG
>NW_006283588.1:2185551-2228741 GCF_000327345.1 Myotis davidii
TGGCCAGCCACCCACTCTCGATCGGGGTGGGAGAGGCTGATCAGGGGCAGGGCTAACTTGGGGGAGGAGTCACAGGAGGTTGGCCAGCCAATCCCACCTCCTGATCAGGCCAGTTTGCTGGCCACAGTGGGCTTCATAGCAATCAGTCATTCTGGTCATTACAGCATTCCGGTCGCTGGCTTTATATAGATAGATAGATAGATAGATAGATAGATAGATAGATAGATAGATAGATATAGATATGTACCACATATTTCTATCAAAACATCTACTGAAGGACACTTCAGTTGATTCCATGTCTTAACCACCATGAA
The DNA here is from genome assembly GCF_000327345.1 of Myotis davidii. Classification (NCBI taxonomy): domain Eukaryota; kingdom Metazoa; phylum Chordata; class Mammalia; order Chiroptera; family Vespertilionidae; genus Myotis; species Myotis davidii. Next base: position 2,185,866 of record NW_006283588.1, read on the forward strand.
TAATGCTGTAATGAACATAGGAATGTATGTTTTCAATTTTGGGGGATAGCTACCCGTAATAGAGCTGCTGGGTCATATGGTAATTCTAGTCTTAATTTTTTGAGGAACCTCCATACTGTTTTCCATAGTGACTATACCATACTAGAATACAGTGAAAGACTATATGCCACCAAATTCAATAACCTAGAAGAAATGGGTAAGTTCCTAGAATTATATAACCTTCCTAGGCTGAATCCTGAAGAATTGGAAAATCTAAATAGACTGATCAAAAGTGAGAAAATTGAAACAACCATCAAATACCTCCCCAAAAGTAAAAGTCCAGGACCAAATGGCACAGCAAAAGAAACCACCAACAAAACAAAACAACAGTAACAAATAGAGTGGGAGAAGAAATTTGTAAACAATAGCTCCAACCAGGGATTAATATCCATATTCTTTTTAGCTTGCACTTTAATTATGGGCCATCATTAATCATTCTGCATATTCTAGAAACATCAAATTCAATGCATGTTAAAACTACAAAACACTTTACAGTGCCTTGGTAAGTCACAGATTAATAAGGTGTCCTTATCCTGAAGTCTCTAATAGAGGGATTAGCAACTCTTATCAATAACTAAATTGCTAGGTTGAGTAGGGTGGGTGTGGTAAGAGAATACAAAGTAAGTTCGCATTATATCTAGCTGGGGACTCAAGTTGTAAATAGCTTATTAAAAATGTTGAAACAGGCAGAATTCAGATAAATGGAGAAAGAAAAGGACTTCTCAGTGAGAAGATTGCAGAACCAAGTAAAAAAGGAGAAAAGCCATGTCAGGAACATAAAGTAATGAAGAGTTGGAGGAAAGATGGGCTAATTACAAGTGTGAATAGAAAGATCATTTGAGGCTTTATTGTAGACAGCATTAAACACCACAATGAAAAGTTTAAACTTCCTAAAATGTACTGTTCATTATAAACTTTAAAAATTATTTAAATGAATTACAAAAAGAAATTCTTTCATTATAGATGAAAGGTTTTCTTTTATTATACACTAGAGGCCTGGTGCACAAAAATTTGTGCACTCAGGGGGGTCCGTCAGCCAGGCCTGTATTAAAAATGTTGAAACAGGCAGAATTTAGATAAATGGAGAAAGAAAAGGACTTCTCGGTGAGAAGACTGCAGAACCAAGAAAAAAGGAGAAAAGCCACGTCAGGAACATAAAGTAATGAAGAGTTGGAGGGAAGATGGGCTAATTACAAGTGTGAATAGAAAGATCATTTTAGGCTTTATTGTAGACAGCATTAAACACCACAATGAAAAGTTTAAACTTCCTAAAATGTACTGTTCATTATAAACTTTAAAAATTATTTAAATGAATTACAAAAAGAAATTCTTTCATTATAGATGAAAGGTTTTCTTTTATTATAGACTAGAGGCCTGGTGCACAAAAATTTGTGCACTCAGGGGGGTCCTTCAGCCAGGCCTGTGCCCTCTCACAGTCTGGGACCCCTCAGGGGATGACCACCTGCTGTCTAGGCCCACTCCCTGGGGGTAGTGGGCCTAAGCTAGCAGTCAGACATCCCTCTGGCAGCCCAGGAGCCCTTGGGGGATGTCCACTTGCCAGTGGGGAGCAGGCCTAAACTGCAGTTGGACATCCTTAGTGTGTCTTCACTGGGTACCTGGGTATGCAAATTAACTGCCATCTTTGTTGGATTAATTTGCATACTCTTCTGATTGGCTGGTGGGCATAGCGAAGGTATGGTCAATTAGCATTTTTGTCTTTTATTAGTGTAGATACTAGAAGCCCGGTGCACAAAATTTGTGCAGGGGGGAATGTCCCTCAGCCTGGCCTACACCCTCTTGCAATCTGGGACCCTTCAGGGGATATCCGCCTGCCACAGGGATTGGGCCTAAACCTGCAGTCGGACATCCCCTTTGCAATCACTCATAAACACTTGCCTGCTTGTCTGACTCATTGCCCCTAACCACTCGCCTGCCTACTTGATCTCCCCTAACCTCTCTGTCTGCCTGCCTGATCATCCATAACCACTCACCTGCCTGCCTGCCTGTCTGATCGCCCCTAACTGCTTACCTGTCTTTCTGATCACCCCTAACCACTCTGCCTGCCTGCCTGATTGCCCCCTAACCACCTCTGCCTTGGCTCCTGCCACCGCGGCTTTGTCCAGAAGGACGTCCAGAATGAAGATTGTTTGGCTGTCTGGTCTAATTAGCATATTATGCTTTTATTATTATAGATTAAATAAATATGCTATCAAATTTTTAAGTGATAATTCTTATACATCAAACCAAAAGCTTAATTTTAAAGGTCTGGCAATTTCTAACAGAGACTTCATGCTCATCCACCTCCTACATTGTAGCATGAAAATTACTCTCTAGTCATGTGTTGATGGAAACCACAGCCACGACTTACCTCTTGTGTTAGCCATAGAATTTTATTATTTTCCTTTTTTATTTCTCATATAATATTTGTGTACTTTAAAATTTAAATACATTGATTTCTTACTCGTGTCACATCTATAAATATTTGGCATTTGGTAGCAAAACAGTCTAATTGAAAAGTCTTCCAGGATATCCATATTGAAAAAAAACAATATAAGAATATTCCAGTATCCATAAATTAACTTTTAAAACTTATTAGCTTTGTGCTGAAAGCATTATGGAATTGTCAACATAAGAAACATCTAAACCGGTAAGAATTTTTCTGAATTTATTGGAACCAAACTGGTGACAGTGGCCAGGAATCAAAACCCCATTGGATTGAGCAAATGCTCCAGAGAATGGTAGTTCTGCACCTTAGTTTATCCATGACCCTGAAAAGAGGAGGTGTAAGTGGGTTCCATGCGGTCCACTGATGACAGATAAGGAGGTGGGAGGAAGCAAAGCCGTGGGGAGGGGAACCTCTGGAATTGAGTCTCGTGTTTCCAAAGTCCCCTTTCTCCTAGTCTAGTCCGAGAGGAAGTGTAGCTGGGGTTGCAGTTTAGCTGGAAGCAAAGCCAGTGTTCAGAGTGTCATTTCCATGTTGGAGCCGGGCCAGTTCAGTCAGGCTAGCTTCAGTTCATTAGTCCACGGTGTGGGGGTGCACATGGCCATGGGGGAGCCCCACAAACCCAGAGTCACACAAGTCCCAAGAGCACTAACAACACAAGAGAGCGAATTCCTTTGTTCAGGGGATTCACTGTCCCAAGCCTCCTGCCCTTGCAGTGGCCATGCCCATTCTGGCCAATGATCTTTGTTTTCAAGTGTGACTGACAAGCAAACACCAGCATTACCAGGTATGCATCTATCTTCCCTTTGCTCCTTTCCTTTACTTCAGTGGTTCTCGACCTTCTGGCCCTTTAATACAGTTCCTCACGTTGTGACCCAACCATAAAATTATTTTCGTTGCTACTTCATAACTGTGATGTTGCTACTGCTATGAATCGTAACGTAAATATCTGATATGCAGGAAGGTCTTAGGTGACCCCTGTGAAAGGGTCATACAGCCGCCAAAGGGGTCGCGACCCACAGGTTGAGAGCCACTGCTTTAATTAATAACGAGCTTAATGACAACAGTATCAGGTTCAGGGGTTAGCCCAGGATGAGCTGCCTTTGCCCACTGCTTCCTTCGTTGCAAGCCTCCTGGATCCCTTAGTTTAGGAGATGCAGGCCTGTGGGGGAAGGAGATGGGGAGAGAAAAGGAAGGGGGCAGTCCTGGGGAAAAGAGTGCGCTGGGACCTTCATTTTGAGGGTGTTAAGGCTGTGAGTTTGGGAAAGGTGTTAGTGGAGGATATCTACAATATTCATTGGCTCTATAAGGATGCACCAAAATGAGATTCATTGCCTTAACTTCATTTCTTCTTGAGTGTGGTTGGCAAATGGCACTAACTGGATTTCTGCTCTCTCTCCTGGAGTAGGGTGATTTAAGCTAATTTACTGTGTGGTTGGGAAAGAGGAATATGAACCATTTACTCATAAGTGTCCTTGGTTACAGAAGATAGGATTTTGCGATTTACTCGATGGCTGTAAACTGCTTGGCCATTTAACTACCCATTAACTTTCTCGGTTTCCCTGTTTCACTTGTCCTGGCTTACTTGCCTGTCTCAATACTAGAAGATACAAAATCTGTCATCTTGTTAGTTTGTTTTTTCTTTTCCTTTACAATTTTGTTTTTAGTTTAAAAAAATGATAAAGCTTAGATATACCAAGAAAATAGTGAGTGCCCATTAGGCTAAGAAGTCCTTTAGCAAAGCAGAAGGATTTGGTTGATATAAACAATATGTAAAATTCAGATCTGTCAGATATTTTTTGATTATACACTGTAGTATTCAGTAAATTGGTCAGTGTATCTTTGCCTATATTATAATGCTAAAATATCACTTCTTAAAATATACTTATTTAATGTAGATTGTAGTAAAATAGAATGTCATTAAAAAGTGGGTAAGTTTTCAAGAATTCTTATTTTTTTAAATATATTTTATTGATTTTTTACAGAGAGGAAGGGAGAGGGATAGAGAGTTAGAAACATCGATGAGAGAGAAACATCGATCAGCTGCCTCCTGCACACCTCCAACTGGGGATGTGCCTGCAACCAAGGTACATGCCCTTGACCGGAATCGAACCTGAGACCTTTCAGTCCGCAGGCAAATGCTCTATCCACTGAGCCAAACTAGTTAGGGCTCTTAAGACAAAAAAATCATTAACCAAATAGCTATTATTTGAGGTAAGTAAATATATATATACACACACATATATATGTATATGTGTGTGTGTGTGTGTGATTTATTACTGCATTAAGTAAAGGATAGACAAAAATCTCTAAAATAAAGTCATATTTGGATCTAGAAGAAAAAATAAAATTGGATTATTTAGAAATGTATACCTTGTTTCTTTGCTCTCCTGATAACTTCTAAAGCTTATAATTTTCTAATTTCCAATTTTTGGACCTCAGATATATCCCAGGTGCTGACAAAAAAAGTGACAAAAAATAATCCTCTAAGAACAGCGGGTAAGTCACAGCATGGTACATTCCTTATTGATTCTCCATTCTAAGTATACTCCTTCAAGAAATAATGAGGAAGCCATTCTATTTATTTTAAAATGATGCAATAGAACAAATGTTAAAATAGACATCTCTATCTATAAAATGACAACTTTTCATCATCAAATAAATCTAGATAATATATACCTGACATTTCAGAAATGTTTATCAGATATGGATAATATCCTTAATTTTTAAATTAATGGACAGAGAATTATACCAAACCTCATCATCAAAGCATAAAAGTGCACAATGTAATACATATTAATAGTATAGCAAATATTATAAAACATTGTACCTTTGTAAACCCAGAAATGCTAAACTATCTTGTCTGTGGGTCACTTTGTGTTTTAATGCTTTGAGGACTCTAATTGATATGTGAAAGTTTCAGGGGACTGGGTTGAATTCAAAAGGATCCTATGACATGTTCCTTAAAGTGCCAGTTGGGAAAGAAAAATCACTAATATCCGATTATTCACTTTTCATCTATGTTTCTTTTCCTTTTTTTTCCCCAGAGAGAGTGGAAGGGTGAGAGAGAGAGATAGAGCAAGAGAGAGGCATCGATGTGAGAGAAACACATGGATTGGTTGATTGGCTGCCTCCTGCACATGAGCCTGCAACTGAGGCATGTGCCCTTGACTGGAATTGAACCCAGGACCCTTCAGTCCACTCTATCCACTGACCAAAACCAGCTAGGACTCATCTATGTTTCTTATAAAATTGTATGGTAACTATGTCAACGTAGTTTTCCCAATTATTTATATTTACTGGTGACTTTGATTGTAAATACAGGACAGCTTGCTTTAATGACCATCATGATGATACTTAGTTACAAAATACATTGCCTGCTCACAAAATCTACTCAAACTTAACAAAAATTAACCTTGTTAGCTAGTATTTATTACTCAAAAATATTTTCTGGGACCAACTGTAATCACTAAATACTGGACAGAGTAATAAAACCCAGGTAAAGCAAAAAGAAGAATGAATAGTTAGAAGAAAGGATGATGAACAAAATCTCTTTAAATGCTCAAAGTCAGAGTGGATACCCGGTCAGCTGCTTTGATAGTGCTGAAAATACAGGTACTTATTTATTGTAATCTGCATTTCAGAAGCACATTCCAATTACACATTTTCTATATTTTCTGAGAGACAATTATGCTCAAAATGTTTAATTTTTCCTGGCATGCTTGCTCATAACAGAGGATGCTAATTATGATAAATTCCTTGTCATTTTAAGTAAACTGATACACTGAATTGTTTTATATCCCTTCATTTGGTAGGAAACCAAACCCATTTCATGATACACTTTAAAAATTTTCAATCATACTCAAAACAGAAACAAACAAAATGTATGTCATTTCTAGTTAGGCAGCAAATGCCTAAGTATCATAGAATCAAACTCACTGATTTGAAAAGTAAAACAGGTGCAATTGCATCCCCTCGAAATGGAAACACACCTAATTAAAAAATAAAAACACTTGGTTCTTAGTAGCAGGACCAAAGTTGGGGAGTTGGACTAGAAACTGACTTGCTGGTTATTTTTCATTTGCCACTTTCCATTCACCCTCTGCCTGCTTGTTCATGTGTTTGTTTTGTGCTGATCCGTGCCTTGGAAGGTGGCCTCGGGATTGCACCGCCCTGCCTCCCCTGCACTCTGGCTTTGCTTGGTTCAGGAATAAGAGTTACCATAAGTGACTGAGGGCATAGAGAGAGGGCAGGCTATTTCTTTGCCCAGGCCCTTCCGGTTAGGGGTTCTGGAAGTAGCAGCCATGGATTCGGTCTTCACCAGGCTTTGGTAATATTGATTCTCCCTCTGGACCCAGGTCTGATGATAGCTTCTAGCTGTTGCTAACCTCTGTATGCCTCACCAGCCCTTGTTGGTTCCCTTTCAATCACTTCTTTATTAGATTATCATTAAAAAAAAAACTCAGATAATTCTGTCAAATTACAGCAGGAAAGCTGGGGAGGGTTGGGGGGGGGAAGAGATCAAGCAAAGGACTCGTATGCATGCATATAAGCATAACTAATGGACATAAGACACTGGGGGGGAGGGGTAAGGGAGGCCAGGGGAAGGCAAGGGGGAGAACAAAGGAGACAAACGTACTACTCTTTGTAATATTTTAAGCAATAAAAAAAAACTTAGATAATTGAGTCAGTTGTGTCCTGCCTGCCCATGACTAGCAAATGGAGACTAAGTACTGGAGACTGTAAAGGCAATTAGGTTTAAAATGACCTTGTACTGGCAATGCTCCCTTTATCTCCCAAGGTGCCGTTTAGGTCCGGGTACAAATGTCACCCTGCTACGTCTAAAGTGGAAACCCACTGTCAGAACTTTGGAGCAATATAATCCTAATGGCAATTTTAATTAGGGACTTGATGAATCTCACAATAGCCCCTCTGAAACGAAGTCATATAGTTGCAAGCTCGGAGTTAGGAAAAAGAGAGGGGAGGGCAGGGCTGGAGGTCAGCCTTCTGCTGAGCATTCCCCAGGGCTCCCCCTGAAGGACTGGGAACGGCAAAGGATTCGGCAGAGCCAAACAAAACTCCCAGGTTCCACTATGATTATGTGAGAATTACATAACATGTTTGTTTTCAAGATAAAATAATTAGTTTCATCAAAACAATTACATAACTTTCTGCTTCAGGAAAATGCAGTGTTGATGACACAGCTTTCATACTCACTGGGATACTGCCTCTTGTCCTGTTATATACATAGAAGTCCCTGTGTGTTTCAAGTACTCTTTTGGGTATTGATTCACCCGAGATACCAGGGAATCTGACTGTCTATACCTATAACTCCAGCTAGCTAGTCATCTGTGCCTTCTCAAAATCCATAATATGTAATTAAAAGAATTAATAAAATAATATGTATGGCATAGAACAAGTATGAATTGTTTTAGTTTTATATATATTATATATTATTCTGCCTATAAACACATATATTAGTATATATATATGTACTTTAAACCATACCATAACAATAATTTCCATTTCCATGGATTCGAATATTCTGTAGAGAAACTGATGGCAGCCTACTTCTCTAAACATCATGACTAATTAACCTTACTATTATATAAAGTGAAACTTCTACAAGACGAATAAAATAAATGAAAAAGAATGCCGCCCCCCCCCATGTCTTTTTTTAATCCTTATGAGCTTTTAAGTTGAATTAGAGCATTGTTTACAGGAGGAATTTCCCAGTATGGATATATTCTTTAGTATATTTTTAAATATCCTTCTTGTGTATCTATAGATCTAAAATAAATTAACTAAAAATGTAACTATAGAATTCGCATATGCCTGTATAGAAAGCTCAATTCACTGGGGGAAATTTTTGTCTTTGTCTTTCTACTTGGTAGTCAGGAAATGTGTTGGGATTGTTTGTTTTGTTTTCGCTCATGGCAATGACTCATTTAGCATTTCCTACAAAGAATAGCTCGAAATACTAAAAACATTTTCCAAGTAAAAGTCCTGTTGTGCTTGTTTTAACAACAGATAAGGATCATTTGTACTTAGAATGTATTTGCATAAAAACAATGAATGTGTTGAAGTTTTTCAAACTGCCATTTTTGCATGAGGAATAATAAATATGCATTCTGAAATTTTGTTGAAATTACGATTGTTTCCTTTAAGGCATTCTTTGCCATATTGTATCAGGAGGTGTTAATTTGGAAAGGAAAGAAAGGGGGAAGAAGGAAGGAAGACAGAAAGAGAGGGAGGGAAAAGAAAAGAATAAGATGCCAGGGGACAATGTGGCAATAGATTTTCTTTATTGCAATAGTATCACTGTGATACTTAAATTCTCCATTTACTTAAACATTTATTAAATATTCAGAAAATAGCATAAATATCCTCTTAGAGATAGAATGCACTATAGCACCGTTCAGAGTACAGTTCAAAGTAGTGAGTAAATACATAGTTGTTCATTCAAAGAGGCTCAGGAAGTTGGACATACTTTCACAAGAAATTTTTTTGTGTTTACTTGTTTATTTTTTGCTTTACTATAGCTTAATGTGCATCCCCTACCATTTAGAAGTAAGAATTCTGTAAGAAAGAAGTGCTTTGTTACATTTTAAAAGGAGATAAATTTGGAAGGCCAATTTCATGAGGAAGTAAAAAACAATTAAGAGCAGAGAATTTGACATCTGTCTACACAATGGCTTATTCATTGTATTAACATGCTCATTGTACAAAAGCAAACCCATTTCACCAGTGAATTTATGACCTCCTGGGGGGATGTTTTCTTGAATTACCTGCTTCAATTGATCAGCCTTGGTTTTTGTAAGGAACGTTTTTCTTCCAGAAATTTACCTGGGACCTGAGGTATGTTAGCCAACCAACAGGCTTGGCATTCATTTCCTGTTAAGCTTAAAAGACTCTTCATATGCAGTTGTCATTTCAAAATACTTAGTTAGGACGCTAATGAAAGATGTTCCCAAGTAAAATTTCCTGCCATCTTGAGAACGGTCCTTATTTCATCTCCCCCTTGCCCCTCCGTTAGCTTCCTGCATTCTACAGTCCAACAGCCTCAGGTTGGCCGTCCAGGCCTGTGACACCCTAGCTACAGCCCACCTACCTTCATTTCCTGCCTGTGTTACAGCCGGTTGACTTCCTCTCCCAACTCTGCACAACCCAGCCATATCACAAACCCATGACTGGATGTCTGCTCTACCTGAAATTTCCCGCTCTACACTCAATCCCTACTCCCCACCATCAAATCGCCAGGCGCAAGATCCTCGCCTCATTTTGTTCCTTTATGCTATAGCTTGTTCAGGCTTTAGGGAACACTGATATCAGTCCTCACCTTCATAGAGTAGTCTGTGCGTAGTATTTGTGAGCAAATCAGGAAGAGGAGAGATAGCTAACTCACTCACTCACTCATTCATTCATTCATTCATTGGTTCATTCATCCCAATACTATGTATGAGGCACTTACAATGCAGTAGGCATGACCAGACTCTGGGAAGATTGTGGTGAACAAGGTGCAGCCCTGCCTGCCCTTAACGGACAGGCTCATCAGAGACACAGACAAGGCAATCACAGGTTAGAAACCAGGCACTTCCTGGTTACCATGGGCTCTCTTTAAAAAGTGGCCCAGCTTGCTTCAGAAATCACAGTCCTTCCAGCATGAAGGATGATACAAAAATATTGGTTAATACTATTCAGATACGTTTTAGATAGTTTCAAAGCCATCAGAGTGCTTGCCTAAATTCTTAAACTCATTTAAAAGTGTGTGTGTGTGTGTGTGTGTGTGTGTGTTTAGGTGTGTTAACCATTAAAACTATTAACAAAGACTGGAAATTTTGATAAAGTCTTCTACAGTAACAATGGCATGAGAAATTGTTTCCAAATGAGGTTCCCAGCAGCTAAAGGGCTACTGTTTAAATTCCATTGCAGTTGGGAAGGGTATGCAATTATTTGTTTCAAGTTTTCAGGGGTGTCCAATAATTTAATCTGCGCCCTATCTTTCCACTCTTGTATAACTTTATATTATAAATATCAAAAATACAATGTTACAGCCTGGCGAGCATGGCTCAGTGGTTGAGTGTCCATCTATGAACCAGAAGGACATGGTTCAGATTCCGGTCAGGGCACATGCCCAGGGCGGGGACTCAGTCCCCATTGTGGAACTCACAGGAGGCAGCTGATCAATGATTCTCTCTCATCATTGATGTTTCTACCTCTCTCTCTCTTCCTTCCTCTCTAAAATCAATAAAAATATATTTTTAGCAAATACAGTGTCACAAAATAAAAACTTTCAAATTTATTTTAATTACAATAATAATTGTAATTGAAATCAATTCAAAAGCTTAATAACTATGCAATATATGTAAATAATCTAACTAAAAGCCTTTGGGTCTATTTTCCCAAGATTATTATTGAGATATAATTCATCTGATCAATTGAAAAGGATCTCAACTTAAACATATACATTGTTTAAGACTGAGACATTCTAAATTTTCTGGTTATCTAGTCTGTATTCATTTCATTCCCTCGCCAAAAGAGAACAATTTTGTATTCATTTCATATTTGCAAATACACCTAGGCCAGGCAGGTAAACTTATCACAACAAATGATGTGGAAAATATGTTTGACCAAGTAGAATGTCACTGCTTAAGGGATTTAAATGAAACTATAAATTTGAGAATGTGAATTATATTTAACCTTGAAAACAACTTGAGTTAAGGTTTTAAAGTTAAACAAAAAAACAACACCTTAATATTTTTAAACCAGATGCTAGGCCCTCAAGCTCTCTTGAATAATATCTCTGTTTATTGATATTTTCAAAAAATATATTTAATTATTTACTATATATGAAAGTAGAGAATGTTTGATTTGGGAAAAACAGACAGCAAAGACATAAAAAATAACTGATATTTAGTAAATGCCTCACACGAGCTTTATCTGTGGTAATAAGGTATATGCACCAATAACATCATAGGAATAAAAGGAGCTGAGGAAGTATTGGCATATTCCAAAAGAGAGTGAAGTCTTTGTCAGTATTGGGTCCTACTCGAATAACTGCACAAAATGATTCTGAAATATTAAGGGTAAAATAATCCAAGAGAAAAACATCCCACTTCCACCTCCCCAGCCCTCTGACAGGATCTTGAACGGGCCAGATACTGGCCTTGGAACTGAGCTCTAGCTATACAATCTTGGGCAAAGCTGTGTGTCAGTTTTCTCCCCTGAAAAATGGCATAAAAGTAGGACCCATAAAAGGACTGTGAAGATTAAACAATTTAATATGTATAAAACACTTGGAACTCTATACAACACAGAAACTCTGCAATAGGAGCTATTATTATAATCCAGTGCATTTAACTCTACCATGATGACTCTTCTCCCAAGAATGGCAATCTGCCTACACCCAATAATATTGGTTTTTGAACGATTTCTTCATCAGTGTAAAATGTTGTTCCTGAATCCCCCCGCCTGTACAGATAATTGCACCGGCAGCATCCTTTTATTCTTTTCAATGGCCAACCTCCCTGGAGATGATGTGAACACAGCTTTAGCTACTTCAGAACATTGTTTTAATGAGTAAGGTAGGGAGAAATTGGAAGCCTGAACACTGGTATCACTTAAAATACACCTGACTGTACAATCTATTTTTCAAAGGCTGGAGCATAACAGTTCATTTAGTTTACAGTCACTAAAATATGCCAGACAACATTTTAAAAGACGATTTGCATCATCCCATTTGAATATCCTCCAGTTATTGTGACTACGCGACAATTGGAAATAGCCCTTCTTGACTTTCTTCTACAACTTTGAAAAGTGGATTTCCAAATCCTCCTTTTTCAAAGGGAGAGCTACTAGCAACTAATCCGAAGTCTCCGGATGAATGTTTAATGGTTGACTGGCACCAATGTCAAGCACATCAAAAGATCCCACATTTCATCAGTAAAACAAACATCGGCTTCACAGCCATGAAGTTCTGTAGGCTTGCTTATTCTGCAGTGGTGCAGCGCCTAAAATTATCATTTCTGTTCAAGTTTTCTGCTTCCTCGCAGTTAACTTCAGAGAGAATTTTGAGCTGCTTTGAGGAAATTCTTCTGGGTTCTGTGTCCTTGCGGTTTCTCATCCCTCCCCCCGCCCCAAAAAAAAGCAAAACAGCCTGAGCCATGTTTATTTTAAACTAGGCATATAGACAAAAGATGATTGTCAAAAGTGTATTGAAATAAGAATTCCCAGAATAAAAAATTAAATTAATACAAAAAAAAGGGGGTTTTAAAAGTGACATGATAACTGTCACATTTTGCCCACTTAGTGGGAATTACTTAATGCCGACCACTAAAGTGTTTCCACGTAACATGGTAAATACTGGGAGTGGGGGTGGACATTAGGGACATAGTTGTCTGAAACCTAAATTAGGCAGGGAAGCCCAGGACAAGCATTTGACTAAAAAAGCTAATATCCCTCAGGTAAGTCTCCCTGATGCCAATCATAAAATGTGTTTTTTTTCTTCTCAGGTTTCCAATGTGACTGGGAATATAAATCAGAATAGCATTGTTGAAAGACATTCTGTAGCAGGACAATTATCAGCAATATGGAAGATTATTTCAATATGTCGTGGAATATAACTTTATGCTTCGGCAAGCACGCTGGAGCATTTAGGTCCAAACACTACTGATAAAATCTTCAGAACTGCCACACATCAGATTTTGAAACATTGGACTGGCTTCCTATTTATTTTAACACCCATTGCGTACTTTTGTCTGTTAAGTACTTTTTTAAGCACTTTCCAAGTAGTGACTCATTTAATCCTTATAACAACCCCATAGAACAGCTACTATTAAATGGTACTTTGCAAATAAAAAGAACAAAACAAAGCAACAACAACTACAAACTGAGGCACAGAGTAATTAAACAGCTTACCCAGCACCCACATCCAAGAAGTCAATGAAGAATTTAAACTCTGGTAGGCTACATCTGGTGCCCATATTCTCAAACATTGTTTGCTTAAAAGTGAGGTAAGGAAGCCAGAAAAGAATATGGTAATATCTTCCCTTCCTTTTTGCAATAGTATCACTTAGTATTCTCAAAAGTTGCATCTCAGGCCAAAATATTAGCAGTGAGTGACACCATTTGGCGAAATATAATCAAAAATTTATTTAAAGCAGAGAAGAATAAACCAAGGCCCACTTAGCTTGGGCGTTTATAACCTTGGGCCTCATTTTAAGACAAAATATAAGAAGTTAACGATAACATTGCTACTTCTTAAACATGCTCCTATATTAATATTCTAGTAGCTAAAAAACTAGAACCAAAATCTCATTGGCATTTTTCTACTCTAAAACCAGGCAATATGACTTGTTAGGATATACATGCTTCTACTTATACACTCGACAAGGCTATTTTTCACTTTGCTCAAAATAAAATCAGGTCTGTTAACATTTAAATGATTTCTGAGTTGACCCTTATGCAAAAACATTTTTCTCCTTGCTTAAATAAACAGTGTCCATGTTGCTTCAGTATTTCTTATCCAGTAAGCTCTGACCTGAATTATTTCCCATGCCCAAGCCCTAAACACACACACACACACACACACACACCCTTAGCCTTTGTTTTGTACAGCTCCCCAGGAATGAAGTCATTCTTGTTAGTAAAGCATTCTCTAATATGTGGTGCCAACATAAATCTATGCACGGTGGGCAAAGGGCCCTATCCTAAAAGATCAGAAATCAGTATATAACAGTGTGTGGTAGGCACAATAATTCACCCCTCTACCCCCTGCCAAAAAAAAAAAAAATATCCACAATCTAATCCCAGGAACCTGTGAATATGACATTTTACTTGGCAAAAGGGACTTTGCAGATGTCACTAGTTAATGGATTGAGATGGAAATTTTTCTGAATTTTCAGAGTGGGATGAATGGCCTCACAGGGTCCTCATAGGAAGGAGGCAGGAGGGTCAGACTCAGAGGGAGATGGTGTAAGGATGGAAGGGAGAGAGATTTTAAATTCTATGCTACCGGTTTTGAAGATGGAAGGGGGTCAGGAGCCAAGGAATACAGGTGACTTTTAGAAGCTGGAAAAGGTGAGAAAACAGATTCTCCTCAAGAGCCTTTAGAAGCACACAACCCTACTGCCAACTGGATTTAGCCCCATGAAACCCATGTTGGACTTCTGACCTCCGAAAATGTAAACAAGTACATCTGTATTGTTTTAAGCCGTCAACTTTGCGATAATTTGTTACAACAGCAATAAGAAACTCATACACTTGGAAAGTATCTAGAAACTGGGATGTATTTTTTAAAAGAATACAAAAGAAAATGCAAAGGAAATATAAAAAAATGACTCACCCTTTCCTTTAGAATAAAATTATCATCGTCTTTATTTTAAGCAGCTATGTCCATTCAATAAACTAATCACTATGGAGTGCGGTCCCTAGAGCCCCACTGAGCTCTTCGTGATGAGGGAACTAGTAAAAAGGTTTCCAGTCTGAATACAGATCTAGACTTGACCAATGCTATCCTGGTAATCATTTTCCTAGTAATCATTTTCTATGCCTGCAGCGTTCTTGCCCCGGAGTCTCCTGCACTTGAGAGCTGTGTCCTTCTGCCAGAGCCCTTATTAACCTTTGAAGATTATGCGTAGGATCCCTGTATGGGATTACTCACTCAGAGTGCCTGGCAGTTGATCTCTCAGAAGGCCCACCTTCTCTTTGCTAAGTGCCACCTGCTGGCTCTGTTGACACAAGGCGGACTTTCCTCCCTGGGCCTGGCCCTTGGCACGCCCCCTCTCATGCCCAGTCCGAGGCTCTTCCAGTGATGGCGAACCTATGACACGTGTGTCAGAGGTGACACGCGAACTCATTTTTTTGGTTGATTTTTCTTTGTTAAATGGCATTTAAATATATAAAATAAATATCAAAAATATAAGTCTTTGTTTTACGATGGTTGCAAATATCAAAAAATTTCTATATGTGACACGGCACCAGAGTTAAGTTAGGGTTTTTCAAAATGCTGACACGCCGAGCTCAGAAGGTTCGCCATCACTATACCTGTGCATTTTTTGTCTCCTGCATCTTTGTTTCTTGTTACCAGCAGCCTCCTCTCCGGCAAAGCTATCATAATGGGAAAGGTTATATTTTTATCCCTTTAGTCACATGAGTCCCTACCTGATTGGGGCTCAAATTCCATCAGTGAAGTTGTACTTACTGTAAGGCAATTAAACGTCTCTCTGCAACATTAGGCCTGCACTGTCACTCATCAGAATCCTGAAGGACAACACTGCACCCCTCGGGCTGAGACCCATTAGTTAAATCAAAAATATTACCTCCCACGTTTCAGTGGGAATTTATAATCATCTAAATTGTATGTTTGCTTGTTTTGTTTTTTTTCAAGTGAGACAATATAAACTAATAGCCTTTTATATATATTTTTACTGGGTTTTATACATTTATAATTTCTTAGGCTTAGATCTTATCTTGATGATAAGAACTCTCCTCTCAAATGCTACCTTATAAATTAGCGCCTTTAATATTTTTATTGGATTTTTTCTTTTTAGGGAGAGAGGGGAAGGAGAGGAAGAGGGAAAACATCAATGTGAGAGTGAAATATCAATCGGTTACCTCCTGCATGCCCCCTACCCCCTATCGAGCCCACAACCTGGGCATGGGCCCTGTCTTGGTATCCAGCTGGCAACCTTTGGGTACATGGATTAACAATGCCCAATCAACTGAGACACACCAGGCAAGGCTAGGTGCCTTTGTATTAAATACAAAGATCTAGTTATTTTCTTTTTTTCTAAAATATATTTCACTGATTTTTTACAGAGAGGAAAGGAGAGGGACAGAGAGCCAGAAACATCGATGAGAGAGAAACATCAATCAGCTGCCTCCTGCACACTTCCCACCGGGGATGTGCCCGCAACCAAGGCACACACCCCTGACTGGAATCGAACCTGGGACCCTCCAGTCCGCAGGCCAACGCTCTATCCACCAAGCCAAACCAGTCAGGGCTCTAGTTTTCTTAATGCAAAATTTGTTTAGTTCAAAATTAGGTTTGAAAGTATTTCATTGTCTCCATTTAGCTCAAGAGATGCCCCTCAATATTTAAAGAAAAAAATAATGATAAGTTGTTTTAAATGATAATTTAATATTAAATAATTGTAATATTTAGGATATCAATATGTAGATTATATAGCACTATTAATAGTGAACAGGCAAAGACAGCAGATATGTATCAAAATATCCCAGTGGAAATGTGGCAGGAACAGTATTAAAAAGTTAACAAATATTTAAATCACAAATTGAAAGTACATTTCATAAAAATAAGAAGATGGAGAAGAAGGCATTTGTTTCTTCTCAAATAGAATTCTCAATTGTAAATAACAGAAATGGAAGCAAAAATGGACTTTATTGTAGAAAAAGTAGCTAGCTCACAGGAAATGCTGGCGAACCTAGGTTGAAAACTAGTCATGAACTACAAGAAATGATAGGCCACCACGTTCACACCAGAGCTTGCGACTTAGGACCTAGTGGTGCCCTCATTCCATTGCTAGACTCAGAGGGCTCTGCCTAAAAAAAGAGGGGGGAGGGTGTTGCCTTAAAATAACAGATTACTACAATATCCTTTAATATAAATATAACACCTGAGCTAAATTTACTTATCAATTATCAGCTATTTCATCTAGTCCTTTACAGAGGAGATTATACTATCTCTCTATATAAAACCCTAATATGCAAATAGACTGAACAATGGAACAACTGAACAACCGGTCGCTGTGACATGCACTGACCACCAGGGGGCATGCACAGAACATGGCTAGTGTTGGCAGCAGGCGGCAGAGTGTAGAACATGGCGGGCATCGGCCAGTGGGATGGTGGAGTAGGTGAGCACGGGCACCAGACCAAGGTGGGGTGCCAGTCACTGTCATCAGAGCGAGCCTCTAGTGGTTACCAAAAATTCCTCGCTCCCGTGTGCCACGGTCCCCCGGGGTACTTGCTCCTGCTGTCGGTGCTGGTCCCACTCCCACCCACGGCCCCACTCGCACCAGCTGCTGGCACCAGCCCCAATTGCTCCTCGCTGTCAGCAGGTGCGCACGGGGCCAGCGCCGTCAGTGCGTGGGAGTGGGCGGCAGTGGGAACAGGGTTGAAGCTAGATGGGGGACCAGGGGCTGCAGCAGAAGGGTACAGGTGGGGGCATGGAAGATGGGCCGAGTGCCCACTGCAGCCTCACAGCCCACTGTTCCTGTCAAGGTGCACGAACTCATGCACTGGGCCCCTAGTATGAATAATAATAAATATTATGATATAAAATTACATGTAATTATATATACTAGTATTGATATATATGTGCGTAGAGAGATTATTGCTTAAGCTATAAATATTTTAACATTTTTGAGTAGGCTACTTAAAAATGTAAAACTAAGTAACTTTGACTAAATAGCTTAACTACTTCTATTTTTTACACCCAAATATGATTTTATGTCTGTATCAGTCTGGTAGAACTATTATTTAAAAAAATGCCATAGACCAGGTGGCTTAAACAACAGACTATTGATTCACAGTTCTGAATGCTGGGATATTCAAGATAAAAATGCCAGCAGAGCCCTCGCTGGTTGGGCTCAGTGGCTAGATTGTCAGCCGGAGGACTGAAGGATCCCAGGTTCGATTCCAGGTTGTGGACTCAGATCCCAGGAGGCAGCCGATCAATGATTCTCTCTCATCATTGATGTTTCTCTCTCTCTCTCTCCCTCTCCCTTTATCTCTAAAATCAATCAATAAAAAAAATATTCTAAAAAATAAAAATAAAAACTCCAACAGAGCTCTGGTTGGGTAGTCAATTGGTTGGAGTATCATCCATAGCCCAGGGGTGCAGGTTCAATCCCCAGTCAGGGAACACACAGAAATTAACAGTGCATGGATGAGATCAATGTTTCTCTCTCTCTCTCTCTCTCTCTCTCTCTCTCTCTCTCTCTCTCTCTCTCTTCCTCTCCCTCTCCTCTCTAAAAATCAGTGAATAAAAAGAAAAGAAAAAATCTTAGCAGATTTCCCCCCGTGTCCTCACATAGTGGAGCAAAAGAGAGAGAGAGAGCTCTGGCTCTGGTCTCCCCTCCTTTTCTTATAAGGACACTAATCCCTTTCTAGGGAACCCATCCTCATGACCTCATCTAAACTTAATTACCTCCCGAAGGCCCCATCTCCAAAATACCATTACACTGGGGAGTAGGGTTTTAGTATATAAATTTGGGAGAGGAGACAAAAATGCAATCCATTACAACACTAAAGTAGGAAAAGAAAAGTGGTTGAGTATTTTTCATTGGACTCATATTTTATCTCAACAAGTAAATTTAAAATTAGGAGTTTCTCCTAATTTTTCTATATGATATAGATATTAAGCTTTGCCGACCCTTCAAATCATTTATTCTAGTTTATAATATTCTACTGACTGTGATTGGAAGCTATTGAAAACTTAAGAAATAAAAAATTTTTAACTATTATATTAAATTGGAGTAGTTCATATGTGTAAAAATCTTATGAAAAGAATTATTATACTTGCCCTAGCCAGTTTGGCTCAGTGGATTGATCATCAACCTGTGGACCTAAGAATCCCAGGTTCAATTTAAGTCAAGGGCACATACCTCAGTTGCAGGGTCCTCCCTGGGCCCGGGCCCAGGTCGGGCTTGTGTAGGTGGCAACCAATCCACAGGTTCTTTCACACCAATATTTCTCTCTGTCTTCCTATCTCCCACTCTCCCTAAAAAACAGTGGTACAATATCCTCAGGTGAGGATTAAAAAAAAAAGAGCTATTGTACTTTAGAGTAAAAATAATTCAGATGAATGCATAACAACAGGAATTAGCTACAACTGCTCTTACTTGTCGCTAAATTATGTCATCAAAGGAATAACTAACAGCCACAGCAATAATGGCCACTGTTGACTGAGAGGCTGCTGTCTGCCAGTCTCTGTCAATTAGGTCTAGCTAAACACACAGTGCTGAGTATGAGAGAGGCATCTAGCCCGATGTTCACAGCCAAATTACAGTCTCGAGCCCGGTGTGGCTCTGTGATTCCTGTTCTTCACCCTCCACTGTGCTTTCTCATCAAGGAAATCAATCTAGAGTCAGGGAAAGGCACAGGTCAGCAGGCTAATGGAACACCTGCACAAAGTGCAATTCACATGCGCAATTCACATGGAATATAATTTTTAACAGACTAGGTCCTTAAATCTTTAAAAAAAAAAACCAAACCAACAGTACAATGATTTGTTTGAAAGATACTTCATGACCCTCCTGTACCCAAACTGGCTACCAAAGCCTTGTAAATTTTTAGAAACTTTAATTTTAGACGGAAGTGATGTGCAGAACTTTGGAATTTTCACAGAATTTAGGATGGCATTTCATACCCATGTATCTATTCCTTTTTTTTTATTTATTTAACAAATGTTTCTTGAATGATTGCCATAGGTAACCACAACGTTAGTCTTTTAAAAAGGTGCATTATGTTGGTGATAGAATAACAATAAAAAGCTGGTTTATTTTCAGTCTAGCTCATAGATGTAATTCTCTCAACCATTAAAATAATTTCACCCCCATTAAACACAATATTTACTTCTGTCTCCTGTTTAATTTTTTTTAATCTTTTAAATGTGTGTAATAAAATTGAGCAGCACCATTACTTATGAGATTGGAATGATCCATGTGTTCTCAAAAGCATTGTCATCCTGCAATATTCCAGAGCCATAACTAATTATGATTCTCAGCCAGGAGGGAAAGCATGAAGCAAATTATGACTTCCATTTAGGATTAAAAAGTAAATTAATAGATCATCTTTATAAAAAAGAAGTAAACCAGCTGATCCCCCTCTTCGCAATAAAATAAATCCATGGTTTGCTAATAGTTGCCAATATATTAAAGCAGAAATTAGTCATTAACATGAAACCTATGTGCCAGAAAAACTAAGGATCTACTTTATTAGTTTTAGAATAAATAACTCTCAATTAAGAAATAAATGATGGTTACAAAACCGTGACTGAAAAGTGTCAAACCTGTATGTGGAAAACATTTTTCTTGTTGTTTTCAATTGCGTGGATTAGGGCAAGCATTTTTTAAGGGCAATAATTTCTTTATTCTACCCAACCAGTTACAACATGAAGAAAATCCAAGTGCCAATTATAAAAATAAATTGGAGGATTTGTAAAGACAGACAGCACCTTAAGATTATATGAAATATTTGCTGTGGTAGATGCTAACGTTTTTCTTAAAGGACCCAAGTCAAATTTTCAAATTTTGCTTGGGAAAATTATTTAACCCAAGGGCTCCAACCTATAGAAGTTCATTTTGGGGTATGTTCTTTCTGAGTTTTCACAAGCTCCTTTGCCAAAATCTTTAAATCTAAAGTAACTTCTGAGGGCAAAAATGCTAATTTATTATATTCTAGAATTGTAGGAACTATCCCTATTATTTTGAGACTAGAGACCCAGTGCACAAATTCGTGCACACATAGGGTCCCTCGGCGGCATGGCCTGTGGGGATTGGGCCAAAACCGGCAATGCAACACCACCTGGCCCCTCAGGCGAGCCTGTGCCCTCTTGCAGTCTGGGAGCCCTTGGGGGATGTCCAACTGCCCCGGAGATGGGAGAGGCTTCCGCCACTGCCACTGCACTCACCAGGCATGAGCCCAGCTTCTGGCAGAGCGGCACTCCCCTCGTGGGAGAGCACTAACCACCATGGGGCAGCTCCTGCGTTGAGCATCTGCCCTCTGGTGGTCAGTGCATGTCATAGCGACAGGTCGTTCGGCCATTCAGTGGATTTGCATATTTGCCTTTTATTGTATAGGGCTAGAGGCCTGGTGCACGAAATTCATGCACAGGCAGGGTACCTAGGCCTGGCTGGCAATCAAGGCCAATGGAGGCCTTTGGCTGCCAGCCAGGGCCTCCCTTCTCCAGCTGCCAGCCAGGGCCTTCCTTCTCTGGCTGTCGGCTGCCAACAGGGCCTTCCTTTGTTCCGTGCTGCCCCCTGGTGGTCAGCGCACATCATAGCGAGCAATCGAACTCCTGGTCTCCAGTCAAACTCCCGAGGGGACACTTTGCATATTAAACTTTTACATATGTACACAGATGAGAGAATAAAAGAACATGGGCAGGATCATGGAGTTAGCTGAGATATGGACCCATGTCTGACCGGCCCCAAGTCCCTCTTGCCTCAGTTCCCCATATGGAATTTCACATGTTATTCCATTACCAGAAATAATAAGTTTGTTATAAGAGTTGAAATCAAAATTCAAATAGAAATGGACATTTGAAAAGTTCCTAAACATTTCTTTCTCTTTGTATCTCAATCATCGATGGGGCTCACAAAACCATATCCTATTAAAGAAGCTGAAATAGAAAAGACCCAGACACCTGCCAATGACTCAGAGTCTCCTTCATATTTGGTCATTTACAATCACATTTAATGCTCACAACAATCTAGCAAGATAGAGCAAGTATTATCATCAGTTCACGTCCTATGTGAAGAGATATTCTTGGAGAAATGTAATTTGCCAAAGGATACTGTTAGTAAAAGTAAGTTCAAGGTCTATCCTGAACCTCTGTCTGTAACGACATGAGTCACCTAAGTGAGTTGTCTTGTGTGCTTCTGGGCTTTCTGCTGGGTACCACTCAAGGGTTTGTGAAACTGCTATGCTGCCACCCTTGGCTCACAGGGAAAATTATGCTCAACCATTGCGATTATGCAACTGAAAAGAAACACATGTTGCAATCTATACATTTTGTGCTTTTTGGCCAGGCTGGAGTGGCTCAGTTGGTTGAGCATCATCCAGTGCACTGAAGGGTTGCCGGTTTGATTCCCAGTCAGGGAACATGCTTGGGCTGAGGGTTGGATCTCAGGTCAAGGCATGTACGAAAGGCAATAGATGGGTGTTTCTCTCTCATATCAATGTTTCTCTCTTTCTCTCTCTCTTTCTCTGTCCCTTCCTCTCTCTAATCTCCTTGGTTGCAGATTAAAAAAAACAAAAGTTGTGCTTTTCTTTTCCTTGAAAAAGCATAATATAGACATGTGGCACATTTACATAACAGAATCATTTCTCTATCTACCCTGACATCTTACTGTATAGTAAGAAAGAGCATGTAGTATATACACAGACACACACACATAATAGGTTGGGGCAAATTAGGTTTACAGTTGTGAGTATCCAACGAGTTTATTCTTATATTATTTATTGTCTCATTTTTCCATATAAACAACTGTAAATCTACATTCACCCAACCCTACACATATGTGTGTATAAACATATATACATACATATATACATATAATACACACACATATACATATATAGATATAGATATGGTATCCTAAAAAATGTATACACACTGTAACAGCTGATAGATCAATTTTGAAAATGAAATATATTTTAATAAAAAATTGCTTTTATAATTATTCAAAGTGTGTGTATACATTTTTTGGACTTCTTATTCTATATAATAAAAGCTTAATATGCAAATAGACTGAACAGTGGAATGACCAGTCGCTATGATGCATACTGACCACTGGGGGCAGATGCTCAACACAGGAGCTGCCCCTAGCCCATAGGCCCCAGGAAAGCAAAGGTGGATGCCAGCAGGGGCCCCCGATCACCCCACCAGTTGCCCCGCAGAGGGAGGCAACTGGTGGCAGTGGTGGGGAGTGGGACCAGCAAGCGGGCAGCACCAGGCCAGCCATGGGGGGTGCCACTCCAAAGATTGGCCCTGATTGCCAGCCAGGCCTAGGAACAATACCCGTGCACGAATTCATATATATATCCGGTATTGCACTTCTAAAGAATTTATGCTTTAGTGTAGTTTCATTTTTCATTCTTTGTGCATGATTAAAATAATTAGAGACAGGTCCTTGCCTTATTCCACAGGCTCAACCACACTTGACACTAATGGGTCCACGTAAGCATCAGAAAGGCAGCCTTCTAATATTATAACGCTATATAACCAGCTAGTCAACTGGATAACAAATGTGAGTCAAAATCTCAAAGCAAAGGAGGGTCCCAAATGTAATATTTTAACACTTGCCTAAATAACAGCATCTTTGATAAGAATGCTTAACTACTTTCTATAGCCAGAAACTTTATATATATATTTTTAAGTTGTAGTAACTACCAATATTATTTAGAGATGAGAAAATTCCAAAGAACCTGGGCAGGATCACACAGCTAGTAAAAAGCTAGAATGAAACACAAACCCCTGTCTATCTGACCCCAAAGCTCTTGCTTCTGTTACACTCTGATTCAGTCCCCCTTCAGGAAGTTTGTATTCTATTCCAACTAAAAATATTATTTGCTTATTCTAAGTGATTAATGAAAATCTGTAATAATAAAAGTATAATATGCTAATTAGACCAGACGTCCTTCTGGACGGCCTTCCGGACGAAAGCCAGGGCTGCGAGGGAAGCTCAGGTCTCGGGTGCCAGAGGGAAGCCGGTGCCAGCAGCTGGGGGAAGGAAGGCCTACTCTTGCACAAAGTTTGTGCACCTGGCCTCTAGTTAAAGTATAAATGCATACTCTGAAAGTTCCTAAACATCTTTTTCTTTTTATCACTATTGTCACTGGGGCTAACAAAAGGCATGGTGATGGGCCTTTTACTCGGCCTCTCAATTAGACTAATGTCAAGCCCGAGCGTACAAACCCCTTGACAGGGCTGCAGTTTCATTATGTACATTTTTATCAGGCTCGGCCCAGAGAGCATGCACAGGCCTTCTGTAAAACACGGTCTCGACTTTGTGGGTTTAACTATCTAGCAAGAAGCACATTGATTCTTTATGCAAATGCCACAGGCTACTTACAATCTAAATTGGATTTGGTCTGGGTTTATTTGTTTAAAATAGAGAAATGTGCTGTTTGTATATATCAGACAGTGATTGTAACACGATGAAACAGAATGCGAGTAAAAGAGAGAATAAATGAGTTGCCAAGATCGGGGAAGGCCTACCATCAGAAAGCCATTCAAAACATACATGAGATTTAGCTAAAACAACACATGCTATTCAGCCAGTGCTTCAGAATCAGTCATTTCCTTTTCTACCTATGGATCAATAATTTCCCTTTGCATTTTTTATCCAAGGAGTAAGAATGATTTTAAAATAAGTAGATGAATAATTTTGCAGTGAATTTACATAATATACTAACTGATTTATCTACTTGGTGTTACATTATCTTTTGCTATGAAACCAAAGTTTTCTTTATTTAATAAATTACCTTTTGGACTCCATTTAGGTGACTAACAATAAAAATATTTTTCAATTTCTTGTTGCTTTATCTTCAGATTTGTCATATATGAGAAAACAGAAATTATTAATTTTCCAAATCATGACCAATGATACTATTTACTCCACCTTCAAACAGACCTGCTTCTTATCATCCTGCATCTCTTCAACTTCTTGAAAACTGTTGGTGTGAACATTCTCTATACAAGATAATAAAGAGACAATTGGCCACCTTAAGATAGTTTCACTATAATTATATGGAGTTGAAGGCACTGGGTAGAGTTTGCAACTTATAAATTCTAGAAAGCCAAAGTCAGATAATTGTTTTTTCCCAACATAAAATTCAAAAACAATATGCATACGTGTCTTATCTTAACAGTTGTTTACAGAAGGAAATATATGAAAGAAAGGTACTTTAGATAGGAATAAAAAAAATAACATGAATTAAATCTACATTATCTATAATTACATTATTTTTAACACCAATAAAACATCTATGCTTCAGCCAAACTGGACAGACAACAGAGGGGTGAGGGCATGAGTAAGGGGATAGGGGGAACGTGGGGATAAGGACACATATGTAATAACTTAATCAATAAAAAAATAAATAAATAAATAATGGCTTGAACTCATATGCATTCAATTTACTGGAAAATGTACATATTCAGGATTAGCTTTCTTGTGGTCTATTTCCTCATTTAATTAGGTCTTCCTTTCCTTGGACATGCTCGCGACACTATAAGAATGAACCATGATATAAAAGAAAGACCCATCATAAGTATTGCTCTCTCTAAAGCCTTTCTAGACTCATGTATCATCATGGCTTTTTCTAAACACTCCGCACGGTACTGGTCATCCATCCTTCATTTCCTAACTAGATCCCACACATCTTTCTATTATAACATTTAAAGCAACCTTTAGCCATTATTCACTCATCTACCAGCCTGTCTCATCAGAGTGTCACTGTTTATAGATAAGGATCATGTTTCATTCTGTTCCATCTCTCTAAATATTTCACAGAAAACACTTAGTAAAAGATGAATGAATGAGCATGGCCCTTGTCTTTAAGGTCTTTTACTTGAAGTAAATAGAAATAAGGACATCGTCGGTACATTTTAAAATAGATTTAGTCCTTGGAAATATATTTCTAATAAAAGTTCAAGGTAATCATGACACAGGTTGTCACACCAGTGCACGACTCTGCAAAATGAATTGATCGGTTAACAAATGCTGTCCAAGTTTATGGAAGCCAAGATTACTTCGGGCCAGAGTGGGACGGGAAGGCTTTGCAGAAGTGGTGAGAACTGTGCTGTCTGTTACAGGCTGTGCTGGTGGTGAACAGGATAAAGGACCTTCCAGGAAGGGTGCCAATAAGAGCATCAGCATTTTGTGAAAGTGGCGACTGATCCAATTAGCT
Source organism: Myotis davidii (assembly GCF_000327345.1). Classification (NCBI taxonomy): domain Eukaryota; kingdom Metazoa; phylum Chordata; class Mammalia; order Chiroptera; family Vespertilionidae; genus Myotis; species Myotis davidii. Next base: position 2,212,006 of record NW_006283588.1, read on the forward strand.
GGAGCAAGAGGATCCTTTTGAGAAGAAAGATGAGAATAGGAAGATACGCTGCTTTTACATTGGAGAGAGTCTGTAATGAGTGACTAAAGAGATTTTTTCCAATATAGCAGTCACCCAAAATTTCATTTCTAATGGCATAATCAGAGTGATAATGCAGAAAGATGAATTTGCCTTTAGAATGCAGAAGGGATTAGAATTAGACTGAAAGATGGGATGGCGGATATGAACAGAAAGATTGCTTCAATAAGACAAAATATTATTGAATAAGGACCTAGCAGAGGAAACCTGCAGGGGGAAAGGGAGTAGGATTAAACGCAAGCAGCACTTTCAAGAAATAATTCACAGAAACTCTACGTGATAGGGAGCTTGAGAGGTAGAGAGAGCAAAAAGATGGCTGTTATACTTCAAGTGGCTGTAATGTGAGATTCCCATAAAAAGATACAGGGAATTCAAGAGACTAAGGCCTTTTATAAGAGGAAAAGCTGTTTCATCCCAGACACACTAGTTTGAGTCCATGGCATGCTAATCAAGCAGCAATGCTTGGCAAGTGATTGGAAAACTAGACCTTGGAGAGAAGAGTGGGCTAGACATTTAGTAGGAATAATTTTCCCAGATGAAGGTTTTAGTCCTAGGAATAAATGAAATATGCCCAAAAGAGAGGATCATGAAAGATCAGATCACACTTTAAAATGGCCACGTAATCATGCTTAAGAGACAGGAGGGTGGAGAGAAATGAGAGAAAAACACAGAAGAATGACCAGCGAGACAGCGGAAGGATGAGGAGAGGTGGATGGTAGAGAGCAGTGAAGGAAGTGTTCGGGCAGAGGGAAGGGAGGGTAAGGGGATGTAGGACCCAGAGTTCATCGTTGTCCTTAGCACTGAGGAGGTTAGGAAGCCTAGAGTAGGCAGGTTACAGCAGCAGGTACAAGGAGACTGGGAAAGAGGGGCTGTTGAGTAAGTAGAAGCAGAGGCTGTCCCCATCATCCAACTAAAAATTTTGAAAGTGAAAAGAAGGAAAAAAAGGAAGTAGCTAGAAAGAGTGAGAAGACTTAGAGAAGGGCATTAAGATAGGAGAAACCAGAGCATTTTTATATAGAGAGAAAGTGGAGAGTGAAGGAGATGCTAAAACTTCTGAGTCAGTTTAAAAGAAAGTTTTGAACATTATATCTAGCAGTTTAAATTTTTTAATGTAACTTCTTCCAAACTATAACCTGATAAAGGCCTTGCAATTTCATTGGTTGCTAAATGTGCTGTTAGACTCCTCCCCTAACCTTAGGTACCATTAAGTTAAATTTTTAATCTCTATTAAATTGTTTTATATGCCTACTACATATTCTTTACTTCTGTTGTTTATATAAGAGTCATAAAACAGCAAAGCCACATTGGAAGACAGATATAGTGAAAAATAATTTCTTTAGAGGCCTACAGGAGCTCCTTGAACAATGTATAAAGAGGTTGAAGAAAGTGATACTCATGGTTTTCAGGGAAAGGGATAGGGAAGTTGATCATCAGATCCAGTCCAGTGATGTCATCTGTTATTTCCAATATAAGGTGCGGTACATTATAGCAAAAAATAAATTATCACCAATGACAGGTACAGTTTGGGACAGAATTTCTAACTAATCCATCCAAATAATTTGCTTGTAATCTCATTGCAAATGCATGTTACTAATAATCCCTACCTTATATAAAAATAGATATGATATATAAATATATACATAGCACATAATATTAATATGATATAAAATATTGGTACCTTTGTAATTAGCTAGTTATTAATAAGAGAAAAGGAGCAAAAGGGAAGGCCAGGCATTATAAGCATGGTCATTTTGGCAGCCTCACCGGGAAGCTGCAATTTCACACTCCACAGGGGACCACTGGTCCATTCCCTGCAGGTCACTGGGGGAAGGGGTCCAACAAGGGGGAGATGGGCGCATGTGCAATGAGTCAGGGGGACACAGGGAAAGCTCCTGTCAGTCAAGCCTGGGGAACCATGGATAGGCTAGAGTAGGCAGAGTCATTGCAAACCCTCACAAATTTGGGAACACATAAACCCTAGACAAAGGAGCTCCCTCTTCTTCTGGCTCTTTCAGCTCTCTGGTTCCTTTGGCTTTACTCCTCCTGCCAGTGTTTCCTCCATAGCCATGTAGCCATGCCGACCCCAAGCACCATGGACTGGTAGACTGCAACTAGTCTGATGCTGAATTAGACTGTGTCCCAACGTGGAATGGAAAGTCTGGGCAGTGGCTTTGATTTGAGCCCTGCTGAAAGCAAAATGGGACTTCTTCCATGGCAGGACAGAGGGAAATGGGGCTTTGGAAATTCAAGAGTTTAATTGTACAAAGATAAAGCTTTCTGCAATACCTCATTCCCCATGCGAGTCTCAGAAAATTCTTTTTCTCAGGGTATCCCAAGAAGCCCACTTCCACTAGCAACCAGTAGAAATGAGGACCTCTCCTCACTGATTAGAATAGAATAGAATAGAATAGAATAGAATAGAATAGAATAGAATAGAATAGAATAGAATAGAATAGAATAGATAGTGACAGTGAGATAATTGTTCTTAGTACTATCTAAGGCAGTGGTCTCAACCTTCTGGCCCTTTAAATACAGTTCCTCATGTTGTGACCCAACCATAAAATTATTTTTGTTGCTACCTCATAACTGTCATGTTGCTACTGTGATGAATCGTAATGTAAATATCTGATATGCAGGATGGTCTTAGGTGACCCCTGTGAAAGGGTCGTTCGACCACCAGAGGGGTCGCGACCCACAGGTTGAGAACCGCTGATAAAGAGATGCAACTTTTGAACAAAATACTGCATTTTTAATAGGAAAAAAAAATGAGTCCTTCAGGGTGGTGTAGTAGAGTGAAAACATGTCCTAGACTTGGAATTCTAAGAAACAACCTGCAGTTCCAAGCTTCATACTTACTAATGACCTTGAATGCATCACAAATGCCTTTAGTTTCTCCATCTTAAAATAAATGGTTGAGATTAAATGACTTCTAAAGCACCTTTTAGAAGCAAAATTATATGTTTCTGTAATCAGTTTGTGTTGCATTATTTTATGTACTTAACAAGATTTAGAAGGAAAATTAAATCCTTGTATCATAAAGCCTCTAATGTTATTTTGAATTTCATACAGCATGAATGTAGAAGAAAATTCTCTTCGAGAAACTTCTGACCCTATTTGAAAGGAGTGTTAAAAATTAAGGCCTCTGGGATGGGGAAGATACATAATCAATTATAATTTTTTTATTCCCATAATCTCTTCTTTCATTTATTTTTATAAGGACCAAAAATTAAAGGTCAGTGTGAAAGTAAAAGGGGTGACTTTTAGCTTGTCTTAAAATACCTATTCCAAGCATCAAAAAAATAAAAAGCAGCAGCAGCGACTGGCATTGTGTACCTTTTTGTGGGTTGGGCATTTTGCATAAATTAAATCCCAATTCTGCTGGGGAGGAGGCTGTAAATTTGCTCAAGGCCACAGTTATCAACAGACAAAAATATGTTGCAAATTGATTTGCAAGTTTTTCTTATCCTTGGCCACCACCACTTGTTGCCTAAACAAAGCCATTGCCCTGCATCCTTTCAGAGGAGGCTGGCTCTTTCCCAGCTCCTGGAGGTAAACATTTATTCTTCTCAGCTCATCACGGTGGCCTCTCTCACGTTATCAAGCCATGAGTTTAGTCATGGGTGAGGGATGTAATTTGGACCATTATATTTTAAGAGATGCCAGAGCTGAAGTTTCTAGGAGGGCTTTAGTCACCCTTAAAGGAAGTGGTGGGGTGGCATTCTTATTTTCCCACTGGTTTGTGTGTTGTGAAAATGCTGGTTACACTTTATTTTATGATCCTAAGGGACAGGCCTGAAAAAAAAAATGGCTAGAATAGAAAGGATGTCTGCGTGCAGGAAGGTGGAAGGAATTGGAAGCCCACCATGATTGAGCTGCTGAATTAACCCCGGAACTGAACAAACTCTGGCTGTGTACTTATGTGGGGTCATAAATACTCAGAGCCTCAGAGCCGCCTCGAGGTGGGACTTACTGTTATTTTCAGGCAAAAGCACCAGAGCATGGAGTGAAGTCTTCCCTGGATCTCTCTTCTCCCAAAATATTGACCCATAAGAATTCTCTGTGATTCCTCTTTTCTAATCCCATTTCCTACAGTATTCTTTCTCCCCAAACTCTTTCACTGAGTCCTTTATAACTCTACTCATTAAAAACTTCCCTATAGTCACAATGTGCTCATCAAGCTCACCCGTTGCCTTTTTGCCTTAGCTGCAACCTGGCTGTTGGCTTTTCACTAAGGAATTACTCCCCCAAGAGCCAACTCGGGAATCACTCACTTTCACTCACTGTCTTCTAGGCCTAGGACGTCCCATCTTCCTAATTGATTTAAATACCTATGCAATGCCCTGGCCTATGTGGGTCAGTGGTTAGAAGGTAGGCCTGTGGACCAAAGGGTCACAGGCTTGATTCCCAGTCAAGGGCACATACCTGGATTGTGGGTTTGCTCCCTGCCCCCCCAGTTGGGGCAGTGCAGGAGGCAACCAGTCGATTTGTCTCTCTCAAATCAATGTCTCTATCTATCTATCTATCTATCATCATCTATCTATCATCTCTCTTCCTTTTCTCCTTACGTCTTTCCCTTTCACTCTCTCTGGAAAGCAACTGAAAAAAATGTCCTCAGGTGAGGATTAACAAAACAAACTAATAAATACCTATGCAAAAATGAATATCACAATACTCTCTCATCACCTTGTATTCCTAATACCCTGTACAGTCTATTGCCAGTCCCCTTCAGACATGCATTCCCATACCCACACTCATCTGGGACACCTCTAGCTCAAAAATCTAAACATAAGCCTCTGACTCCCTGACAAAAACCTCCTATCCCTAGATCTTGCACTCAGTTACTCCCATTAATCTTTCTTTACTTTCTCCCCAACCAGCTTAGAATCTAATATCTACCATTTCAAATGCTTCAACTCCCTCAGTCCCCCAGGCTTCCATTGCCGCTGCCTAGAAATTTTGGATCAATCCCACTGTACAAATTTTCCACAACATCCAACCTTCCCTTAGTTTTATAAAAAAAGCTTCAGAGCCCATGGATTAATTCAAAATCTTCAATGGAAATCAGGCGCTCTCTCCTGATCAATATGCCTTCTGTGTTTCCTGTGCTTATTATTTTTCCCATTATCCATACAACAATTTCTCATCATCAGCATCCTCCCTCGGCCTCCTACCTCGCCACCACCCCTCCATTCCCAGCAAAAGACCTGCCTCCAATGTAACAGCCAAAAGAGAATCCCTTTGTTTCCTGCCACTATCTCCACTACCAATTCAGACTCACTTAGACCTAGCTTTCCTTCCTCCTCACTGGCAAGCCATTGTGTAGCCTCTCCTATAAAGACAATCTCTATACTTGTTTTCTAGGTCCATTCTTCTCCTGTCTCCTAGAGGGACTGGCTCACGGATTCTTTCCTGACTTTCTCATATCTTCAACCTTCCCTCTGTATTGGCTCTTTTTCAGCAACATAAAAAATAGGTCCAAGTTCTCCCTTCTTAAAAAGAAAAACATGAAACCATCTGTAATAAGTTGAATAATGGCTTCCAAAGATAACCCAGTCCTAATCCCTGGCCCCTGTGAATGTTACCTCTTATGATAAAAGGGAATTGGCCCATGTGATAAAATTAAGGATCTTGAGATGGGTCATTATCATTAAATATCTGGATGGGCCCTAAATTTAATCAAAAGAGGAAGATACTGAGGTGGTTTAATGACAGAAGAGGAAGATGGTGATGTTAGATCAGAAGCAGCGGTAGAAAAAATGACTTGGTGTGAGGAAAGGTAACAAGGCAAGGAATGCAGGAGGCTAGAAAAGGAGATGACATGGATTCTCTCCAGAGCATCCGGGAAAAACCACCTTGCTGACACCATCATCTTAACACCGTAAGACTCGTTGCAGACTACTGGCCTCCAGAACTGTAAGGGAATAAATTTGTGTTGCTTTAAAACATTAAGCTTGTGTTTTTTTAGAAACCAATACACCATCCTTCAATTTCACATGTTCCTCTAGCTACTCCCCATTAATATAAGTCTGCTTGTATAGAGGTGAATATTTCTTCAGAAAGAGATTTCTTATAAACATCGTCAGCAGCATCATAAAATTAATCATTGTAATTATCAAATTATATTAAAGGATACCTAAATATTTGCATTTTCTTCTACATCATGTCATATTTCAGTAAAATAATTTAGAAATTGAAAAATGTGTACTAAAACACTCCAGGGACACATAATTGTCAGGTGAACTATTATGAATTGAGTTTTATTTTTCCCCCCAGGTTTGTTTTTTTGTTGTTGTTAATTGAATTTTCAGAGAGGGAGGAAGGAAGAGGGAGAGTGGGAGAGAAACATGGATGTAAGAGCAAAACATTGATCAGCTGCCTCCTGTATGCACCCTTACTGGTAATTGAGCCTTCAACCCAGGCATGTGCCCTGACCAGGAATTGAACCAGCAACCTTTTGCTGCACCAGAGGACACCCAACCAAGACAACACCAGCCAGGCCTTCCAGTTTTTAAACTGTTACCACCATGCGAGGCTGAACCAAGTTATCACAAAATGGACTGATTATTTGAAAGAAAGAATATGTAAGCATCCATATTCCATTTCTGTACATAACTGAGACTGTCTTTTAATGGAAGTATCTTTGATTTAGCTTCTGCTTCAGGGGTAAGGTTTTTAGTGATGTGCCATTCAAGCTTTGACTTGAACAGTGAGCAAAGGGCAGACTGATTAACAAACAAATAGAAATGTTATCAGATGGGGTTTTAAGTATGTATCTTAGCCAGGTTGCTCATAATAGTCACATTTACATGCATAGGAGAGATCCGAAAGCTTTACAGTTTCTCCCATGCTGATTATAGGGTCTTCAGAAATGACTTTATGAGCAGCTAAATAACAATAAGTTCAAGATTAGTTCTAGGTTTCCTGTTCTCAAGAGACTTCTTAACTCTCTTAAGATCCATCATTCTTAATTAGCATTGTTCTTATAATGATTTAGCTACTCTATACTGACATCAATACTGGCTAACATTATAAGAAGAGAAGTATGTTCTATAGAATTACATGGGAGGAAAACCCTTCCGAAGCCACATCTTAATGGATTAACTCTATTTATTCATTTTTATTTTGTAATTAGGGCACTATAAAAGGATCCTAATAATTATGCCCAGGATTCTTACGCCAGCTCTTTTAAACAGCTTTACAGAATGCTTTAAGATCACATGGCATGACTGTTTTAATTAAACTTGGGAAGGAATTTCACTATGATGCTCTCTCTTCTTGGATCTGACTTCCCAGCTTCTGACAGTATCAATACATCATGTGGATGTACTGGCAGCCTTGACCCAAGCTCAAACACATAGATTTCCCCTAAAATGAACCCGTGGGCCCACAGATAAGAGAACAAAGGTGTTTCACTATCTTAGGCAATACACACAAATTTCATAGAGATGATGTGGAGTTTAGCTGGTAAATCTACGAATATGTTAAAAGTGGGCATGGTTAGATTTTTTTCTATGGCTGTAATGGGGGAAATATTATAAAATGCTTCAACATCATTACCTAAAAAAATAGATAGTATTCAGCTTCCCTCTTTGGGGCAACAGATTACAACTGATCACTGATCTGTTATAATGAAAAAGCCTGGAAACTTGGTTGAGATAGTTGTCTATTTTTATGCTCAACGTAATAAAAATTAGAATTTTAATAAATGGAATTCAGTAAAATTAACAGTTTAAATGTACAAAAGCATTGTTCCATCACTGAGGAGTAATAGTGAAAGGGAGAAGATTCTATCAGGCAAGCATAATTTATACTAAAAGTATTATTAAATAACTAGAGGCCCAGTGTAAGAAATTCCTACACCTGGGGGCGGGGGGGGGGTGGTCCCCAGCCTGGCCTGTGCCCTCTCACGGTGTGGGAGCCCCACGATTGATCACCCCAAAGACATAAGCCCTGTCCACCCATCCGAGGCTCCTTGATGGATTGCCCCAAAGAGGTAGGCCGGAGCCTGGGGACCCACCTCTGTGGTGGGCATGGGGCTGCAGGAACCCGGGAGGAAGCCATGCAGAGTAGCCACCGGAAACCACCCCCACTGTGTGCACAGCCATCTTGTGACAGCATGAGGGCATCACAGCGTGACGGTGTGAGGCCCCACCTAGGCTTTTATTAGTAAGATTCCCATTCAATTGGAGATAAGCTCATATAAAGTGTAAGGGAAATTAGTGTTTCTTAGTTTAAAGGTTTTAACTATATAATTTCAAGAAGAGTAATGCTACAGCTAAACACATTTAAGTATCATCTCAGGGTTTTGGTTGTTAAGAATGTTACATCATATTTTACTTGTAAATAAAATATACAAAAAGGTAAAAAAGATACTTTTTTCCTTTGGGAAAGCATATAGAATATATACATAAATTTATTGTAGCAAAAAGTCAGTATTCCTATATGTAAAGAAGCATTTGAAGATACAAAGATTTACATTTGTGGGAACATTTTCTAATAGAGGCTTATTAGTACCATAGGCCAGTTAGCTAAATTTCTAATGTAGAAATTAGTTAAAATTAGTTCAACTTCTCTCTAGTACTGGTCCATCTGCTATATAGTAACCGTATGGCACACAAAAAAGTTAGAAATCCCAAATGCCCCGCTCCTACACAGATTTATAAGTTTTGTGAAATATAGGAATCTCTCTACATTTGATAAGTAATTTTCTGAGGATTCCTATAGCAAAAAAAAAAAAAAAAAGGAAGAAGCTGCTTAACATGAACACCCCAACAACTTTCTGATCTACAAAAATAATGGTGCATTGTAAGTCTTCAGAAAATGGGAAAGACTCAATTTTTCTGAAACACTTTAACAAAAGGAGGAGAATGCTTTGTACCTTTCCCAGGGGATGAAACTTCTCTGGAAAAAGGAAAAGGGTAATTCTAAGCAGGCAGCTATGTTATTAGCAACATGAGATTATACATTTGTGGTTGTCTTTTAGCTGTACTCTCTGACCTTTAAGAATACAGATTTGTACAAGTTACCTCGATCTTGTTTTAATATCAGTCCCTGTTTAATGCCATTGACTAATAAAAGCTTTTGCATATTCACTTTAGATTTTCATAATTTTTACTTTAGTATAAGAAAGTGCTAACCAATGCTCAGTCATCTAAAAGAAAGTCTATTTCTTCAGGGGTCCTCAAACTACGGCCCACGGGCCACATGCAAATACAAATATTGTATCTGTTCCTGGTTTTTTTACTTCAAAATAAGATATGTGCAGTGTGCATAGGAATTTGTTCATAGTTTTTTTTAAACTATAGTCCGGCCCTCCAACGGTCTGAGGGACAGTGAACTGGCCCCCTGTTTAAAAAGTTTGAGGACCGCTGCTCTATATAATAAAAAGGCATCAAAAGTGTCACTAAAAACATTTGTTAAAATATGAATGACCCACAATATAAAATTATTTATTTTTTCTTTTTTAGAATTATGAAATACTAGTGGCCCGGTGTATAAAATTCATGCACGGGGGAGGGGGGGAGTGTCCCTCAGCCTGGTCTGCATCCTCTCCAATCTGGGACCCCTCAGGGGATGTCCGACTGCAGGATCGGGCCTAAACCGGCAGTTGAATATCCCTCTCACAATCTGGGACAGCTGACTCCTAACTGCTTGCCTGCCTGCCTGCCTAATAGCCCCCTAACTGCTCCCCTGCCAGCCTGATCGCCCCCAACTGACCTCCCCTACTGGCCTGATCGCCACCAACTACCCTCCCCTGTCAGCTCGATCACCCACAACTGCCCTCCCCTGCCACAACCCACCTCCTCCGTCAGGACCTGCCTCCTCCACGCGAGGTGGCAGAGACGCCAGGACCAGCCTCCTCTGCGCTCGTGGAGCCACAGGACTCCGAGGCCTCACTGTGCAGAACAGCCACCAGACCTCCCCTCCGCTGTGCATGCAGCCATCTTGTGGTGGCCATCTTGTGACAATGTCATGCACGAGGGCCACCTAGGCTTTTATTAGTATAGATACTATGTAAATAAGAAACTTTAATATAGCCCTAACCAGTTTGGCTCATTGGACAGAGGATCGGTCTACAGACTGAAGGGTCCCAGGTTCAATTCCGGTTCAATTCCAATGTACCTTGGTTACAGGAACATCCCCAGTAGGAGGTGTGCAGGAGGCAGCTGGTCAATGTTTCTCTCTCATCGATGTTTCTAACTATCCCTCTCACTCTCCCTTCTCTCTGCAAAAAAATCAATAAAATATATTTTTTAAGAAAACAAACTTTGATATATATTTTTTGTTTTACTATAAAAACATGCACAGTGATTGTCTAAAACACACACACATTTCAGCAAAGATATTTTTATTTAAAACTTACTTTATCGGAAAATCTAAAATCCTACCACTGCTTCCCCACCAACAGAGCAATCTGGTATAGGTACCATGAAAAACAGTGTGGTGATTCCTCAAAAAAAATTAAATAGAATTGCCTTTGTATATATACCCAGAAGCAATTCTACTTCTGTGTATATATACAAAGAAACCCAAAACACCAGTTTTAAAGGTTCTATGCACCCCTATGTTCATTGCAGTGTTATTTACAACAGCCAAGATATAGAAGCAAGCCAAGTGCCCACCAACAGGTGAGTGGATAAAAAAGCTGTGGTACACACATACAAAGGAATATTACTCAGCCATAAAAAGAATGAAATCTTACCATTTGTGAAGCATGGCTAGACCTAACAGGGTATTATACTCAAAGAAATAAGACAGAAAAGTACAAAAATCATGAGATTTCACTTATATGCAGAATCTAAAGAACATAAACAAACAGAAATAGACACATAGATACAGGGAAAAAACAACAACAACCTGATGGTTGTCAGAGGGAGGGGGGTTGATTGCTAGGTAAGAAAGGTGAAGGGACTGAGAAAATAGTTGCAGGGTTGTAAAGTACAGCATAGGGAATACAGTCAATAATACTCTCATAACTAAATATGGTGCCAGGTGGGTACTTGAAATATCGGGGGGCTCACTTTGCAAATTATACGATTGTCTAATCACTATGCTGTACACCTGAAACTAATATAAAATAATGTTGAATGTCAACTATAATTAAGAAATAAAATTAAAATAAAATAAAATCCCACCCCCGCGTCTTTCACTTAATGTTTCAAAAGGGAGCACTCATTGGGGTTCATTTGTTTTAATTTTGACTCATCCAACTTGGATGCGTCTGTGAGGGTAATTGCTTATATAATAGCCAGTGTACTAGCTAATCAAAATGAGGTTTGAAATCCAAAACCTCTGTTCGGTTCCTAATTGCTTCTTGGGTTTGGCCGTACTAGATATGCCCATCTTCCTACGCAACCTCAGGTCAGTTTCCTGAACTGAGAGGAGCTCGCATTACAATCTACCTTCCCCAAAGAGGCTCCTCCCTTACAGAGGTCGTATTTAAGAAACCTCAGACACAAATTTGGAACGCGTGGACTTGACTTCGCCTCTCCAAGATAATTGCCTATCCAGGCTGCTGCAGGAACAGTTTTAAGCATCTAATCTGACAATTGGTCTTTAGAGATGTTACTAAAAGCAAATGAAAACAGCAAACTCAATAAGAAATGAAGAGCAGGTGTTCTTTCAATTAGAAAGAAATGAGAAGTTTCAGATAATGAGACCATGATGAAAACTAGGGGAGGAGACGACATATAAACACAACGTTAAGGTTGACACTCTTCCCACAGGCTCGGCTGCACGCTTTCTTAATTAAATGAGCATGTTAGTTTGCATCTTTTAACATTTAATCTTGAAACAACTCCCTCTCTCCATCTTTAAATAATGACAATGTAGACTGATGAATATGCAAAACTCTGTGAGAAATTAGCTTATAAGCCTCTTACTTAACTGAAGTAGATTGCAGCATTTTGTGGCATTAAACTAGATACATCAGAATTACAATTAAGATAATCCTTGCTCGTCAAGATATTAATAGGGGAAGATTTTGCATTTGTATAAAGCTTTCTACTTTATAAAAGTGGTTCTATGTAGACTGCATGTAAAATACTTTTCCTGAAATTCACTGTATTCAGTATCCACCAGAGGAAACTGAAAGTTTCAGGAAAATTCCATTATCTGAATATAACACAAACAATCGAAATCTTGCTGAACTCATTATTTTCACAGGCACTGTTTTACTCCCTTCAGGGCAAGTCTAGATTTCATATTTCTGTCTAGAGCACACGTATACCCATCGCTATCTATCTAGCAATGCCTACAGGTGTTTATGAGTGCATTTAGCCACTTCATGGTTACTCGGGATGATTAGGGCCAATCGATAGGAGACTACTAGAAGCCTGCCCTGGGTCTTGTTTAGCACAATGGGAGCAGCAACTATAAGCTTTCTTGGCACAAATTACAAAGCTTCATCACCAACCAAGACAAGCTGAACTGAACCATTTGCCACCGCAGTCTGACCCTGCCAAACTCTGATCGGATTCGGTGAGCTCTGGAATAGTAACAGCTACTAACAGTCACCCATTGGAGGGACCAAATGTGCTTTTTATCAATAACAAACAGAGGAAAGGCATTATAAAAAAAATGCTCTAGGGGGTCTATGTGCAAACTGAGATAGTGATAAAGCAGTATAAACTTTAATCCAAAATTAAAGGTATCAGTAAGTGATCTCAAGAACGCATTTTCCATCCATTGTGCTTGAATAATGGAGTGCGTGCTTGCCGGCGGCCTCAGACTTCCCTGGCCCACAGGGCACCTTTAATGTCCCCTTGTAGTTTAGGAAAAATGGAGCTAATGCAGCCCAGCTGCGCCCAGAACATCTCATGTATGGCCCATCTACTCTGACATCCATTACTCCTAACATCCGCCCAGAGCTGGTAATTTCATTCCCTGGGGATAAAAATGAAATCAAAGGCATTTCTAGTTTCAAGGAAAAGGACATTTTAATGGAGTATTTTATCTTATTCCAAAAATTTTCTAAAGGTAGTTGTGATGCCAGAAAATGAAAGTCCCCTGTCATTCGGGGAGCGAGGTGGAGGTTCTTGGGGAGCCACTAAAACCAGGATTTTCAGAAGCCCCCACAGGAGGATGGGATGTGGAAGATTTTATTTGCATGAAGTTACATTTCTCGGGTTCTGTAGTCCAGCCTGGAAGACGGGCAGCTGGGAGTTCCACAAAGTCAGAAGTCAGGCCAGTGTCCATAGCATCCCTTCCGTGTTGTAGCTGGTGTGGTTCAGCATAAAGCTAATTAAAGTCCATGAGTCCACGAGTGGAGCCCAACATGGCCTGCACTATGTGGGCACAGCGGGGCACATCCCCCTGCCACAGGAGAGCCAGGAAGGCAGCCCGAGGGGGGAGGAGGGGGAGAGAGAGAGAGAGAGAGAGAGAGAGAGAGAGAGAGAGAGAGAGAGAGAGAGAGAAGAGAAGGCCTCCCTAGTTAGGGAATGTAAACATTCAGGTTTCTCATGCTTGCAGTGGCCACACCCATTATGGCCACTCATTGGCTTTCAGGTGTGATTGACAGGCAGGCAGGTAGGCACCTTCTTATGTCACTCAGACCTTACTGTGCATGTGTCTAAACTGCTTTTGTCTATTCCCTTCCCCCATGTATCAGCAGGGAACAGACTTGGAAAATGTTAAATGCAGCTTTCTGGCAAAGCTGTACAAAAGGCATGTCTATATTATCTGGTCTTCCATTCACTCCTTTCCTGTTAAATAATAACCGGGTTATTGCAATGGCATCAGTTGGACATATCAAAGACCCTGTGCAAGTTCTGTATAAATATACACAATCCCCCCCCAAAAAAAAGCTGTCAAAGAAAAACAAAACAAAAACATACATGGATACCACTATTGTTATCAACTCACTATTAAAGAAAATATAGAAAACATTGTGTTACTTTCGATTTCTGGAATTGCATTTTCTAAATGTCAAGTATTTTAAAGAACTAAAAGGATAGAAGTGGTTGTAATAGTTGCAGCTGTAATAGTAATACAGTTACCAACAGAGAGAATGCTGGAATTGAGAGACTAAAAGTTATCATTTCTTGAACTCATTCTATAAGAAAGTTCTGGAAAGCTTTTTGGCTAAGAGGGAAGATCATACATAGATAATGAGTTGTATCATTATACTGAAAGCAATCTTCTGGGAGAACTGATAGATTTTTCTCTTTACCTTTCAGGCATCCTGTCCTGCTTACATGCATATATTCTTTTACGAAATCGGTAGGATCAAAAAAGTGACTATTATAACAGCTAATATAATAACCCACTAAGGAGAGTTAAGAATTGAACTCACTGAATTAACTTCTTGGAAATTTAGTGGTGGTTTCTGTTTGACTCCTATACCCTGAAGGCTGGGTTCTCAGAGATAACAAATTACACCAACTCAGGCAGGGCTATAATCAAGCTTCTTGTGCCCGCTGCATGCCCCCCATTGCCCTGAACCCCACCTTGAAAAATGTAGAGAGAGATTTCACTAGCAATTCCTTCTTTATTTTCTGAATTGCAGGCACTTATTTTTCCATTTAGCATTTTTGAAATATCAGCATACACAAACTAGCATGTCTACTTATACAAAGTAAAAGATGAAATTTTCTTGTATAAAGTCTTCGAACAAAGAGAAGTGATAGCAATAAGGCTTGCAGAACAAGGGCTGTGCACACTGATGAGATCTGTATATCAGAACAGATAAATGTGCCACTTTAATTGTATCCTGATAAACATACATGCAATAAACTCTATGCAAAATATTGACTAGGTAATATGATTATATTTTAATTAAATTTTGCTGTTTCATCCTATTAGATTTTGCTTTCCTCAGTGGATTGAGTGAAAACTTATTTATAGTTTATAACTTTTCTTAAATTTCTACTGGAAGCCTTTATATTTTAAAATATATCAAGGAAACAACATTGCTGAAAACATGCAAAGAGGCAGAATAGTTATTTAATGCAGACCTAAGTTTAAACAACCCATGTGCTCTATTGTAAATAAATAAAATACCCAGAATCTGAGACTAGTTGAGCAAAAAAGTAGTTAAACTTGGTGAGATGTGAAATTGGGTTTTAATGCATGCAAAACACATTCCAATGAATATTTTTAGGTAGAGGCTGATTGACTTTTCTCAGTGCTTAAAATTAAAAGCTGCCTTTAGGCAGTTAAGAAACTTGAGAGAGCTTTTGGTATTATTAAGCTCACATGGTTACATTTACTTCTACCATAGAGCCATGCAAAGACCAACACTTGCATCTCATCCGAGGAGAGATTTTACGTGGCCATCTGGCAATACTGTTCCGCATAGCCAGATCACCAGCTTCTCTTCCCGGAGTGAACCCACCACCCTGCACAGGTGGATACATTTTTTTATACATCCCAGTCATGCTTCACTCATTCACACCGGGGCTCCTGAATATCATGTCAACAATCATAATGAAGTGATAATTGGTACATGGATGGACAGCTCTGGGTCAAGCCCTGGTGACTCTAACTACATAAGCATCTCAGTATAGCCTCACAACAGATATAGGGTAGGTACAATTATTGATCCCATTTTGCTGTTTGAGGGAATTGACATTTAGTAAAGGTAAACTTCTTGGCCAAGGTCGCACAGCTCATAAATGGAGCTGTAATGAATCCATGCTGACTCCAAAAGCTGAGCAAAGAGTGCGCATTCAATAGAACTGGCTTCCCAGACGCTGTTAGATTATGAGTTTCTCCTTCTGTGGTCAGGCTGCAACTCATTGTACTCCTAGTTTTCTTTTGCTGTCTCTGCTTTTGTTGTTGTTGTTTGTTTTTGTTAACATCACCTGAGGATTTTTTTTTCCTTTTTGTTTTTAGAGAGAGAGAGAGTGGAAGTGAGGAAAGGAAGGAAGAAGAGAGGGAGGAGGAGAGAAAGAGAGAGACATATCTATTGGTTGAACCTCTAACACAGGTACGTGTCCTTGACCAGAAATTGAACCTGTGACCCTTCGGTGTGTGGGCTGACACTCTATCCACTGAGCAATAACATCCAGGGCTACTCTAAGTTTCCCATGATTAGGAAAGTAAAGGTTTTTTATAGTCAAATTAAACTCTGTTCAATAACTCTGTATGGAGTACTTTTGTACAAGATAATTGGCTAAGTGGGTGGCTATTATCATAACATATTTATCAATCATTATGTAAATTCATTTATTCTCAGAGTTAAATATGCTATGGATTTAACTCTCCCAGAGATTATGCATATGATTTACTGTCATAATACTATTTTCCTGAATATTCTGACGTGCTTCTCCAAAACAGTTTTGTTTTGATATAGTTTACATAGAAATGTAAGTGTGTGATTTGGGCAAAATATAAAATAACAATCATGATTTGTCTATGCTGAGTTAAAATATGTTGCTGAGTCAATATAATTCATAAACTCTGATGCACCAGATGTAAGGCTTCTACTTTCATACACTATCATTTATTTTCTATTACTCTCAGGTAAAGATAGAATACCAAATTCAGGTGAATGGTCATTTGGGAAAGACTTGTTTTTCCCTTATAATGGTGATGGGGATTTTTTTAAAAAAAAATATTTTATTGATTTTTTACAGAGAGGAAGGGAGAGAGATAGAGAGTTAGAAACATCAATGAGACAGGAACATCGATCAGCTGCCTCCTGCACATCTCCTACT
>NW_006283588.1:2228818-2245781 GCF_000327345.1 Myotis davidii
GCACATAGATCATTTCCAATCACATGCTCACTTGTGTCTCATAATGAATGGAGAGTGGGGAAAGCTGTAAGATGAGTATTAGAAAACAACTTTCCTTCAAAGGTTAATTAATTCAACAGATATTCATTCAGTGCCTACTCTTGCAACACACTTGCTGGAGATAAAACACATTTTTTAAATGTAAAAGTGGTTTGATGATAGCTGTAAAAAATATAGAAACAAACGATATGCATTTAAATAAACATAATCCTCACAAGTACTATACATCAGGTTTTCACAATGCTGTGGAAGTACTAGTATATATCCGCAATAGACATTTATAACTGACAAATATGGATCTCAAAATACTTTCAAGAACAAATAGAAAACAACAATGTTGACTAACATCTTTATCAATTAAAATAATAGGAAAAATCCCTTTTCTCAAGATAGTCTATATACTAAAACCAGAAGTGTTTGAGGTAATTAATAGATATGAAAGTGGTATTGCAAAAGTCATTTTTGTAGCTCTTTCTGGATAAACTGGTATTTATATAAACAAAGTTCTACTGCGAACTTCCTGTTACCTCATCTTATTCCATTAAGTGTGGGAATCAAAGGTACAACAGGAAGCACGCTTACATCATGTTAGTTATGTACGGCAGTGGCTCCCTGGGGCTAAAAGAGAGAATGTGGCAAACACCTAAGCCACAGGCCTCAGCAAGTGGGGCCTGCCTTGCCCCCACCTCTGATAGTCTGGGCTGTGGGAACTGTTTATTGCCTTCACTATCTGATAAACATAGACAGAGAATCCCCCCCCCCGCCCCCCAAGGCTGGGTGCCTTTGAAGCCCTAGCAGAGGTCAGCTAGGTGCCACCTCTGTTTGTCCAGACAGTGGTAGCTGAAACGACTCCCCCATTTATTATTATGTAAATCCTTGCCTATGGGCTAGTCTGCCTGTTGCCAGGGGTCACCTGCCTAAGGGCTATGCTATGGGTGCATCCCAGAATCAATAAAAGCTTGGTGAGGCCTGAGCATGGGGGGAAGTCCTTCGGGACTTGCCGCCTGGTCCCCCAATATTGCAAAATTATCTCGTGTCTTTTTCTCTCATTTGTTGTGTGGCTCCTCTTTCAGATACCGAACCCTACTCCACGCAGAACGTGGAGGGAGTGTTACTCAACACTGGGCCATTCTGGTTACACTCAGAGACAATTTGTATCCTAACCATCCAGTTTCTGGACCATTTTGTCTCAACAAGGGTACAAGCTTTCAACAAATGGCATAAACTATAGCACATGGAACTAACTGTATTTGCTCTAAGGTGTAGAAATCGATATGAAAAACTCCACAGTTCCTTTGGATTCAGTAGGAGATGGATAATAATACCTGGTAAAAGTTTATTTTAATTGCAAATGAGAGAAATCAAACTAAGCTGACGTGTGTATGAGGAGAGATGAGGCTGAAGAGGAGCAAGGAGCAACATTTCCTTCCAGGGGGACATCCTAGGACCGCAGAAAGAATGGGACCCTTTCTCTCCTGTCTGTGTGGCTTCCGTATTTTTCAGCAGCAGGAGCCCACATTCACTGCTGTGCCCTGCACTCTGTAGACTAAAAGTTTACTTTCTAACAATTCAAAATTCTAGCAACCCCCCAAATAGGTCTACTTATCCTCGGCTAATTCAATACTAGTAATTGCAACTGGGGCAATACTGCCCACTGGGATGAATATCTTTTTAAATTTCTGAAGACGTTTTTGGTTGTCACAGTGATTTGGCTAAAAACCTAACCATGTGTGGGATAGTTGTGCACCACTGTGCCTGGAACCTACGTCTATTTTATACTTGCCTTTTTGGCAGAAGTTAATTAATTTTCGCACAATAAATGAACTGCCCAGGAATACATACCATGTATTTGTAAAGGAATGCTGTGTGTTATTTTGTTCAGAGTTTATCAAGAGATGCAATGTCATGTCACCATCAGGAATCTGAGGGGCATACACAACACACCTCCATCAATCTGCAGTTGTAGCTTTTGCATTTACTGTATCCTAAAATTTACACATTGAAATACATCAAACCTCAGAAAATGCTTTCCTATTATTTCCTTTTATTTCTCCTTTGTATTGCAATTAGGTCATGATACTTTTGAAATTATGAGTAAGTAGGTTATATTATCAAAGCATTTCTAAGAGAATTCTAAAGGGAGTTTTCTAAAAGATGGTTGCAAGTGAGTTTTATTAGCAAAGCATTTTATAAAATAACTTTAAAGGAGGTTTTACAAAAATGATTTGCTAGAAAAGCAGATATTGGATCCAACAGGGCTGGCAATCTGGTTATTCCTTCCACATACCAGGGAGAGAGAATCTAATTAGCTCAGCATGGGTCAGATGCCTCTCCATGCTCCGTGTACAGGGTGTCCCAAAAAGTGTATACGCACCTTGAATGATTATAAAGTCAGTGTTTATTAAGGTCCAGTTCATTTTCAAAATTCAAAAGAAGCTACAGAAATGAATTCTTTTTTGTCAGTGCCTGTTTTCAAACTGATGACCGTTCTGGTCCAGGCTCTGCTGATAACACGAAGCAATGGAATTGCAAACAACAAGAATCATTTCATTCAGAATTTGTATACCCTCAATTCGTTGACTATTGCCAGTTTTGTACCGTAAATTTAATCTTTTATGTGTCCCCATAAAAAAAAAGTTTAGTGGCACTTTAGGATAAATTTCCTTTGTTCAAAGCTTAGTCTGGCTTCACCCATTATTTCAAATCAGTTAAACCTGAAAAGGAGTGGACATTAAGTGAGTTATAAGTGGTTAAAATGTGTATACATTTTTCTGTGGCACCCTATCATTACGGTTAAGTAGTTAAGAAATTAAAACAAAGTTGCCCAGGTCCACCCTTAAGGGCAGTGCAGTCCATCCCCAGTGATGCAGGACAGATAGCCTATTACAGAATTTTCCAATAACATTATAGGTTTGGCACAAGGATAACCATAGATGACATAAATTAGGACACCTTCCCCAACCAGCACTTTCCCCATTTCAGCATGCCACCTTTGCTTTCCCCATTCCTTTTTCTTCACTAACGTTAGGAGGTCCTTCCCTGTTCTCTGATTACATCGGATCTCATGCCAGATTGCTCTATACAGGCCTTCTCATTCATTCAATTATTCACTCCTTCATTCATTTAATACTATTGCTAAGCGTGTACTATATACCATTCATCAATCTAGATACTAGGAATAGATTGAACAAACAAGATCACTGTATCTATGAGATTATATATACTTTATAGAGAGAAAAAATAAACAGAAATCATCTTTAAAGCTTATTTTGGAATGGAAACTGCCACTACAAGAACCTGAGATGATGATATGACAGGGAATAACTGGGAGAAACTTCTTCCTTTATTGAAATGGGAAATATCCTACCCAATGGGAAAAAAAATGCCCCTCTGGGGATCTGCTGATAAATATGTTTGTACGAAGCTAGAAACACTCACAAATGCTTTAAATGGCCAGTGCACATGTTATGTACCAGCCATTCAGTCGGTCGGACGGTCGATGAATAAATCGTGATGCGGTTCCCATTGAATGTCAGCAAAAACAACCAAATTCACAATCGACAATGACAAATTGAAACACAAGCATGCAAGTGGCGTTGTAGAGAGCTTTATATGTATTGTGCATGCGTGAGTCAATATTTACTTTAAAACTAGTGCTCCGGTGCTTGAATTCGTGCACATTGAGAAGAAATATTTTAATATCACTATTTGCCCTTTCTCTATAATAGATGTGTTAACCAAATTCACAATTGACAATGACAGATCAAAACACACACATGCCACTGGCAGCAGTGAGAACTTTATATATATATATATCGTACATGCACAAGTCAACTTAGCCTTTTATATATATAGAATAAACTTGCTTAATTAGACCTGATTTCTGATGTAGCTAAACTTTTTCCAGCCCAGTCAAGCACCTCGACTTCTCTTTCAGGTAATTGTCAGCAACACAGCAGTAAATATCAACATGAATCAGAATATTATTGAATATCACACAGGGAGAATGAAGGGTAAAATATTTAAATGCAGCAGTGTTTGACTATATTCTGCACAGTGAGAAAACCTGAAGTAATTTTCAAGGTCCACCATTTCTTACTTCTTTTCAGTTGGGACAAGTTTCTAAGCTTTCTAAATCTCCATTTTCTGGCTAATGAAAAGAAAATAGGATTCCACCGAGTTTCCTATCTCCCTTTTCCAGGACTTCTGTGAGGATCAAATGAGATGAGGCATGGGAAAATGCTTCACAGACATTTGGTTAAAGTGTAAAATGTTTGCACCTGCTATAAAGCAAGTCCTGTTCCTGGGCTGAAGAAACTCCAAGGAGGCTAGTCGCTAGGGAGAGGAAGCCAGGCGTTGCTATGTGACATCATTACCCGGCACCCACAGCCACCGTTTCTGCACTAGGCTGGGCTGTGGGCTGCATTTTGCGCCATGGGGTCTTGGCAGCATCGGCTGCCATTACTGGGCTGTTGCTCCAGGGTGGTGGTGGGGCCTGTGTCCCACTTGGGGGAAGCTTAGTGTTGCTCTGTGGGCACCAGGTCCACAGTGCCGTTTCTTTGTAAATGGCCAGTATGCATCATGACAGCTCCTGCGTTGAGCGTCTTCCCCCTGGTGGTGAGTGCACTACATAGCAACTGGTCAGACAGTCAGACACTTAGCATATTAGCCTTTTATATATATGTTAATTGCCAGAGCATGTCATATGTACAGGCTGGTTGGTCGGTCGGATGGTCAGATGTACATACAGTCGGTCACTTAGCCTTTTACATATATATAGATAATTTACTTGGCTAGCCATAGTCCTAAAAGTCATGATATTCTTTATGGATTCCAAAACTTTGGTTCTTTGGTTTATCAACCTTAAAAAATAATCTCTCTCTGTGTGTATATTACTGAATTAGAAAAAGAAGTTTTTATTCAATTATAGCAGAGAAGCAATTTAAAAACAATTTTAAAAATTAAAATAAAGTGTAAAATTCATAATTGTCGACAATTTTAGTTTTAGATATCAAGGATTTTATGTGGATATAGTTTGAGAAGCACTCTCTTAATCCAAATGAAAAAATTGAAAACATTTATTCACAAAGACATTTGCACCTCCATGTTCATTGCAGCGTTATTCACAGTGGCCAAGACAAGGAAACAACCAAAGTGTCCTTTGATAGACAGTTGGATAAAAAGATGTGGTATATATACACAATGGAATACTACTCAGCCATAAAAAAAGATGAAATACTACCATTTGCAACAACATGGATGAATCTTGAGAATATCATCCTAAGTGAAATAAGTGGGAAAAAGAGTCAAATGATTTCACTTTTATGTGGGATATAAAATGAAAGCAACAAATAAACAAACATGAAAAAAGAATAAACAAAAGCTCATAGAAACGAACAAAAGTATGGTGGCCAGAGAGAAGAGAGGTGGGAGATAGTTAAGGGTTAAGGGGTCCAATATACGGTGATGGAAAAAGACGTGAGTTTGAGTGGTGGGCACTCAATGCAATATACAGAGTATGTGAAACCTATATAATTTTATTAACCAATGTCACCCCAATAAATCCAAATAAAAACCAAGCCAAAACAGACAGAAATTTAAGACAATTCAGAAATATCATTTCTAGGTGGTAGAGATATTAAAGACTATAATATCACAGAGCTTGCTTTCTATTTCCCCAAAACTTTGAGATGATGCCTAATGATGCCCCTTGTAAAAGGGTCGCTCCACCTCCAAAGGGGTCGCGACCCACAGGTTGAGAACCGCTGCTAAGCTGTGTTACGTATAGAACTCAAAGTCAATTGCACCATGGAAAGTTTGCAGTAAGATTTTGGTTACATACCCTATGTGTTAAAAGTTGACTCCAGAAATCCAAAAGAGAAATTCCCCACCTGACCCAAAGATGAAGTCTTGTACCATAACTACAGGGTAGTGTAGAACCTATAAAAGCCTGGAAATGTGTTGTTAATTATTAGTCATAGGAACTATGTAGTACTTCATTATTTAACTCATGTTTTTTAGTCAGTGTTGGGCCAGGTAACATAAAAATAATAATTAAAAAAGGTAAAATATACTTTTTCTTCTATTACAGCATGTTGGTCAAGTATCAAATATTACTTAATATACAACAAGGTTATAATAAATATTGAACATGTCAGAGATCTAGTAGGAAAAATTAGGTATGTAAAACATAAAACACAATCTATAATTCTCAATGTTTCCATATATATGTTTATATTTTATATAGTTCAGATAAAATAAAATAAATTCAGTTCCTCACTACATATACATATATGATTTAAAAAAAGATATCGCATAATCACCAGAGTTTCAGTTGCTAGGAAAAAGCATCTCAATAGGTAAACATAGCCTTACCATATGATCCAGAAGTAGTGCTCCTAGGTATTTCCAACAAATTTTAAAACTAATGTCCTTCCTTACACATGCATGCAAATGTTTATAACACTTCATTTCATAATTACTAATAACAACAAAGATCTCCTCCAATAAGTGAATGAATAAGCAAACTGAGTAACATCATAAAATGAAATTCCATTCAGCAATAAAAAGGAATAAACTCCTAAGCCAAACAAAGCTATAAAAAAAGATAAAGTTGTTTTAAATAAACCCTATTAATAACAGAGTCAATTTTTCTCTCCTTTCACAAAGATTTAGAAAATAGTAAGCTAGATAGATAAAAAGAAAATCACAAATAGATCTATCATAGTAAAACTGAAGAACACTAAAGACGCTAAACACTGCATCTTTAAAGAGAAAAGAGGCACTATCTCTACAAAATGACATTTGGACTAAGATCAGATTTGTCACTGATAACACTGGAAGCCAGGAGATACTGAAATAATACCTTCAATATTCTAAGAAAAAATACCTATTCATCTAGTGTTGTCTACCCAGAAAAAATTATCTCAAACATGAGGGTGAAATAAAGATAATTTAAAGAAATATCTTAAAAACCAAGATAACCTAGTTTACCACCACCTTGTGTACATCAGACAACAGGAAAGTGGGTTCTGGAATAAAGGAAAATCATAAAGTAAGGTAGCAGAGATAAATCCAAATGTACTATAACTTATAGTAAATATAAATAAGCGAAATGTGTTATTCCCAAATGGATTTCTAAAATCTAGCTCTGAACTATTTGCAAGTGATAAATGTAAAACTTAACTATACAAAGATGTTAAAAATAAAAGCATAAAAGAAATACATGTCAGAAATATTAACTAAAATAAAGCTGGGTAATAGTAGAGTGATATTAGTTAAGGCTGATGTAGCTATGTTAAAATCAGAAAAATAAAATTAGCACAGAAATTATTACTAGAGACAAAGAGGGTCTTTATAATAATAAAGAGCTCAATTCGCCAGGAAAATATAACAATTTTAAATCTATATGTATCTGAAACATAGTCTCAAACATATAAGGCAAAAGTGGAGAGATCTGCAAGAACACCATCATAAAATAAATTTTAACATTTCTCTTTCATAATTTATAACAAAAATAGAAAGATATGGAAGATAAAAGCAATATAAATAATAAACTTCATCTACTAGAACTTAGAACTTAGTCTTAACAAGGAAAAAAAATATACATTATTTTCAAGGAGGTTCAGAACATCTAGGAATAATGAGTTTATGCTGCCACTGAAGCAATTTTCACCAAGCCTCAAAAGACTGGTATCACACAGACCATTTTCTCTACTACATACAATTGAGTTAGGAATGTACTGTGAAATTAAGTGTGCAAAGTATATAGGCAAAAGAAGAAACAACTGTCTCTTCCTGGGACTAAGTATTAGCCAAGAACTTAAGAGTCCTCTCAGCAAAGAAGCATAAATGTATTTCAGAGAAGTACATATAAAATATTACAGAGGAAAGAAAGGAACCCTCGTGAACAAGAAGTGAATTATTCACTGAATTACGGTAGAATGTGCATGTATGTGATATATACACACACACATTTAGAAATAGAAGATGATAGATGATAGATAGATAGATACATTTATTTACAAGGGTGAGGTAAAGTAGGTTTGCAGTTGCTCATATGGAAAAAGATATGCATATTATGATTATTACAATAGTTTTATTAGCTCACAAGAATGTCACAATGGCACAGTGCACTTAGTTACCACCTCATAAGTGGCACAGAGTTCTTTATAAACCTACATTTGCCTACCCGTGTGTGTATTGAGCAATCTCACTATCATGTTGTATCACGTTGAAGAGTATGGATTATAAAGTAAGCAACAGGAAATTAACAAAGACCTTTATGCAGGTGAGGGGCCACATTTTATTATCTTATTGTAAAAGGGAAATCTGGAAGTGTGGAATGTAGATTGCTGATCGAATAGGCTAAAGAGAGGTAGACCAGTTGGATAGTGTCAGGAAGCTGGCTGGTTTCTCAGAAGGAAGAATGCCCTTTGAGGAACCATGAACAGGTCTTGTTTCTTAGACTCCCCCATTCTTGCAAATTGAATCTTTGAGAGATCATCACTAGCTGTTGTTATCACCAGCCATCTTTCAGTTAGATTTTGTGCCCCCCTTCCCACTTTGATCTATGCATACCTGCACTACCTTACTTTTAGTTCATATATAAGCTCTCATGATTAGGTAATTTTTACTGAAAGACTAACGATAGCAAGAATAAAATAATTACAAAGCCATCAGACCAAGACCTGAGATTTATGGGTCACGAACTAACCAAGTCCACTAGCTATAATGCACATTTCAGAATGCAAGCATCCCGGCCTATCTTTCTTGAGATTCCCTTCAGGCCTGCTCTCTACCTGGTGAGGTTTCTCACTCTGTTCGCATACTGTCCTTAGGCTGCCTCACAGAGGCAGAGCTGTTCAATTCCCAGAGGCAGAGAATATTTTTGACTATGAAAAATCTGATCAAACTGTCAAAAATACAGAAAATCATCTAAGAAAATTGTCAAACATAATTCAGGATCCTGGGACAGTGCAATGCAAAGATTTCAGAAAACTAAAATGTATCCTTATTTTTGCTAAATAATCTGTAGTTTCCTTTCCCCAAATTTAGTCATAATTAATCAGTGAATACTATCACGTCTGGTTCCCAGAAACCATCTTCCCGTCATTTGGTAGGGTAACCGGAAGCATTTCTAAAAATCTCCAAATCAGTCCGTCTTTCCCCCATTTCCATTCTTCCCCAAGTTACCCTGAGATGACTTAGAATGAGAAAGAGAATGTGTCAATCCCTCCAGTGATTCTGACCCCGCCCCTCGGCCTAGGGCCCAACTGCAACCGCACATTAGAATTCACGACAATATGGCCAGCATCACTGCAAACAAAACTAAAATAAGGGTATGCTCCTTGAAATAAGAGAACATTTTACAAAAATTCAGCTTAGAGAAGATGAGAAACTGGTATTGTCCTGTAAAATTTAGACACTGGGTTATTTAAAATCAAAGAAAAGGACAGAACATTATTTAAGTCAGAAGTTCCTTTGAGGGATGAGTATACTATTCACTCTGTTTATTTCTGTGTTTACTTGGAGTCATTCTTTTTCAATGAAGCTTTAAACTGCTGTTAACTTTCCCAGATTCTAGTCAATGTTTCTCCTATATACCTTTTTTCATCTGTACCCCAATACTGTTCAGCAGAAAACAAGCAGTGGGAAAAGTCACATTTCAGTCTTTGCGATTCTGATTGCACTGTGCACGTGGACAACACTAAAGTTCCATGCTACAACTTTGAATGAGCCTGGAGTTTAAAATAAAATGGGCAGTGCATCTCATTAAACATCAGGGACACAAAAAAGACAAAAAATTACACTTTGAATACTTTCACAAATAATTTTGCAACTGTACAAGTCTACAAAATCAATTTGAAGTATAGCATTAACTCATTGTTTGAGCTAGCATATCATCACTTTGGATTAAATTTTTAGCATGTCAGAATAATATCTTTCCAAATGTTTCTGAAATTTATTTCAGGGGTGTATAAATGTGAAACATGTTGAAACAAACACAAAAACATTACTAGCTGCAAATGATAAATACTTTAAGGCAGTTGTGTTTTTATTATGTATTCAGAGCTATTTCTGTTTTAGGAAACAAGTGAAATATACACTCATATATAGGTAGCAACATATTAGTATTTATAAAATGAAAAGTTTGTGTAGTAATTGGACTCAGAAGCAAATGAAAAATCCTCAATTTCACTTGCCACATGCCCAAAAATATGTTCAACCTAATCCAGCGCTATATTCACATCCATAATTACAAAATGCTTATAATTTCTCCTACGAAGGCTTTAATAATGAGAATCTTTATCATTAAGACACAACACTGTGTGTGGAACTGCTTTCTCTTCGAAACATGACTCAAGCATGAACTTTAAAAAAACCTGATGAGACGAAATAAAATATTTAAAATCGAACTGCCTGTGCTGCTTACAGCAATCAAATGATCGAACCATTGGTTTTACAAAGTGGATCTGAAAAAAAGTGAAAATGCTGATTATAATGAGCTCATTTAATTTTAGTTTTCTGTAAAATAATGTCTCCACACTAGACAAAATAATAGGCATCAGAAACATAGAGATATAGAAATTCAGTGATCCCTCTCCACAAAGGCCAAATGCGAGAACAGTAAGATGAGTAAGGATGATTTTAAGACAGACTGTCTTAGAACAAGCGAAGGCTCAGATAGTATGGGGGCTAAATAGCTGTCTCTTCCTCTAGGAGTGCAGGGTTGTCATTCTGTGGCGCACAGGTTTACAGGTTATGCAGCTATTATATGCAATGGAAGCCATGCACAGAGCATAGACGCACTATGTCAAGCTTCCTAAACTTGGCAGCCCTTGACAAATTAAAGTAAATGCACACAGAGGTATAAGCTGTTCAGAAGCGATGTGAAATATTGGGTCATGGCCACTGAGCCAGTATGAGAAGATCTTCATAATCTTTAAATATGTAACTACTTAAAACCACTAATTCTTTATAAAAATATTTAAGAATAGTGGGAGGGGGAGTATTTTGAATCTAGGAATTAGGCTAAGACATAGGTCTATTTGTTAGAATGGAGCCACACATCTGCCTCTAGGCTTTTTAGCAACGAAGGCAAAGGAGGAAATGCATTCAGCTTTATGATGAAAAGGACTCATAAAATTAAATACCAAACCAGTTTCTGAGACGTCTAACTAATTCTGGTACTCAGACTAGGTAGAATTTCTCCCTCATGCGTCTCATGTTGAGAGGAAGGTAGAAACCCAGACTAAAATCCAGTAAGTCTTAAGTAAGCAATTTCTTTCCTTGAATCAGTTAGCTTCTCCTGCTGATTTGGAGTTTTAAAAGCCCCGTATCCTCTGAGTAGATGCAGACTTGTGAAATGGCAATGATAACATTACTTTCCCGTTCGTGACATTGATTTATTATATCATATTTCACAGAAACATTTCTTGCTCATGGCAGCTGAATTGGATGTTTCTACCCAAGAAATAATCAAAGGCTCTTTTATCTTAGGTATATAATATGTATTTTTCTAGCCAGTCTATTAAAAATGATGGGAGTTTAAAACCCAAATGTGAAAAGAAGTTAGATGATGACAATGTGGGGGTTAGTAATTGAAGCATTACATGCCTTCAGAAAAGAAGAATATAGGAGGCTCTGGGCTCTTACAGATTTAAGGTTTGCATTTTTAACTATTTAGGAATAACCAGAACGTTTAAGACTCACAGCCATTAATAACTCAGCTTATACACTGACAAAGCAGATGTGCTTCTGAAAGCACTAACAGTTTATGTCATCCTGATCCATCACCCAGATGCCAAAGCTCAAATCAGCTTGATTATATTCTCTTCTCCCTGTCACATAAGCAGTCACTGTGGAGAATGATAAGAACTGTGTCTCTTTGTGAGTCCTCCAGGAAAATGCCAAAACCTAGTTCTGATGATCAAAGGGAAGAGATGTAAGAAAGTGACAGTTCTTAGGGAGAAAAGATGTGCTATCGGATAAATCATACCATTTAGTTAGACTCTTAAATGTTGAGACTTGCAAAAGTTTTGAAAAGCGTTCCTCAAAAAATGTATTATTCAATATTGACCCTATTATGAATATAAGAGAAATGTCTCTCCAAAATAGTATTAAGTTATCTGTATATCATCATTTGCAATTCTTGGTATAAATAACACTTGGATAAAATGACATATAAATTACATTAAGATTCAAAACTAAATTTATGTTACAATTACATTTAATTCTGTTAAGTTTCAAAAACTGTCATTGAGAATTTTAGTTTATTATGGATTAAATCATGTTATTTATTTCCAGATTTGAGGGATATCGTATAAGCTAAGCATTTAATAAATTTAGTGGAAGTACAAGCACTCAGAACTTTTTTTTTTAATTTTAAGACTAATATTTAACGTACGCCATGCTGATTGTCAAAGCCAACTTGGAGGTTAAATCTAATTTATGGTCCCAACAAAATCAAAATTATTTTCAGTGACCTGAGAGGCAGAATAATGAGAAAAACGGGTAGCGTTAGACAAAATGCATAGTGTTTATTTTAAAAGATTGAGAGGCTGTTATAAAACTGTTATACAATGGCCTAAATTCATGATTTATCTATTGCTTTCTCTTAGGTTTTATTTCACAAATATCAACCAGTAGTAATGTAGCCCAAAATTAGTGATTAAGAATGAACATCTTATTTATATATATAAAAAAAAGGTGGAGTGTGAACAGTTATTCTGTGACAAGACTAACTGCTATGACTATAGTTCAAATGCCTTTAGTTGTCTTTGAAACTCTACCATCAGAAGTTCTATGAACTTCCTGGCGTTCTGGCCTGTATACTGCATAGGAACACAGTATTTGGAAATAGAGCGCATAGATTTGTGTTCTTAGTCCATTATTTACCGACCTCATGAGCCTAGATATTTCACTTGATTTTTCCGGGTCTCCATTTTGGTACTCATAAAATGAGAACATAATGAGTCATCAGATAAACCTCTTCTGATGTTTAAACAAGGCAATGTTTGGGAAATCAAAAGAGCTATTTGAACTTTATCAATCTGAAAACGATTTTCTAACAGAAGGGCACAAAAGCGGTCATTCTCAAAAAAGTACTTAGAACCCAAGACTCTCAGACCTGGAAGATAGAGATCAACTAGCCCTGTGGTGTTTACCATGTTCTTCACTCTTACAGTTCTAGGCAGCTTCCAGGGGTCAACTGTAGGGGTCAAGGGGAAGTAGACTGGATAGAGCTCCCAATCTCTTTTGCCCCAAACAGAGCTGTTCCCCTTTTATTGGTTTCAGATCATTGTGGTTGTGTAGAAAACATTTTTTGAACAAATCCTTCACCTGTGGCAGCTAAAAATGATTACAACAAAACCTACGAATCAAATTCAATTCCCACCCTGCAGTACCACTATCTTCTGAGAAACCAAAGGCAAAGAAGAATTGTAACACATGCCCAAGGTGTCACTCCCAGTGACAGCAAAGACAGGGTCTGTACTTCAACCTGATCAGTGCCCTTTCTGCTACACAAATCAATCTCCTTAAAGGTTATAAGTTGTTAGATTTGGGGTGAGAGCTTTGGTATTTCAGGGTGCCTGTGACTCCTGACTTCTGCTGAACTTCATTTTGGTGTGGGGTGATTGTTTCCATGACTATCTAAGGCTGAAGCTTGAGCTCTTGTTTCACAGATGGAGATCACCATGGCAATTGAAGCCTTTCTGGCTGGATAATGAGAGCCCTTCTTTTTAAAGGTTTCTGATGCCACCTTGGCATAGAGCACTCTAGATAACCTATTTAATACCAACAAAGCAATACAAATGTTCCATAATATGACAAGGGCTTACAATATTTTTCAGAGTCAAGCTACAAAAAACATTGTTTAGGAGCATCAAGAAAGTTCTCAAGACAGGGTGTGATTTTTTTAGTATTTAGGATGCAAATCTGCACTTCTCTTGAAGGGGTAGATGGTGATCCCTAAATTTGCTCATCGGTGGTTAGTTAGAAGTCTGTAGTAAGTTTTATTAGGTTATAAGATCATCTCATGCTTCTAAGCATTTGTTAAGGAAAGGAAGACAATAAATAAAAACTTAGAGATGTCAGTATATTAAAATCTACACTTATATAAAATGAAGGAATTTACTTTTTGGTCACATAGAGATTAGAAGCTAAGAATTTTATTGCAAATCAAGCACAATTCTCAACAAGTAAATGTACAAGCTTTTATTTTGACACAAACTTTTATTCATTGATACAACTGACCTATTTAAATGTATATACTCAAAAACTTCAGAAATTTGACAAAAGTACATGGTCATTTTCCTTAGTAACTTAGAGTTATAAGCTCTGCCAAATCGTATTTTAGCTGAAATTCCAATACGGTAGGGGAAACACTAAATATCCTATAAAAGGAATGTCCCTAAAGACGCATGCTGATTTATTATTGTCTTACAGCATTAAGCCACTTGTATAGCTGTGATTTTGAGTCCATAAATCTTAAAATATCCTTTTTAAATGGACCTTCAAAATTTGATGTATTTTCAACTGGTAAAGTCCGGAGATCAGCAAAGCTATAATAGCCAGCATGGAGACTGGAATATATACTTAGTGATGACAGCAGGACACTAAAGATTTCTAAAATAGTAATTTGCACAACTTCCCTCAAAAGTATTTTTCTTAATTCTTTTACCACTCATATAAAAAAATGTTCACTCATTGCTCCTAACCATATTAAAAACAAACAAACAAAAAAGAAAACCAACATTTCACTACTGTTACTTGCAATGTATTTCAACTTTAGCAAAACAAACCCATATTTTGATATAAATAAATCAGGTTAAGTGTTGCTAAATCTTCATGACTGGTTCCTATTCCCAAAAGAGAATTGGAACTCGGCCTGGATGAAGAGATGTTATAATCTCTCCATCCTCTAGACGTGAAAGAGGTTAAGTAATTCTGTATTCGCAAATATCTTTCCCTGTTCTAAGCCATGAAATGAATATAAAAGGCAGATTGCTAAAAATATGACATTTGTTAGAGAGCACTATTTTTCACTATGGAATGACTAACAAAAAATACCACCTACTTAAATTCATCACAAAGCCTCCTACACTGAAGTAAGCCTGACTTTCCTGAGCTGTGTCTTATTGATTAAACAAAAAACATTTTTAGAATTCGTCTAGGCACCAACTCTCTTACTTGATTAAAATTGTAGATGAATGTACTACAAGATTTAGTTTAAGACCTCAGCAGTTTTGACACAACCACTTGTTTAGAGACCTGTGCAATTTTATTTTTGCTAGATTATTTCTTGCCCATGCAATACTTTCTTAATGACCTAATTGTGTTACTCAGGGAAGCTTTTTCCTCGCTATCTAGGACATGTTTCAAATTCTTTATAGATGAAATTTTATTTAAATTGAAGAGATAAAATTAAGCAACAGTGACTGAACTACATCTAATTAACTCTGACAAGTACAATTATATTTATTGAAAAGTTGTTTTGTGCATCTCAGGATTAACTATGTAGTTTATGATTTTTGCACCTTTGAAAATGATAACTAAGAACACATTTCAGAAGCACATTGTTTATGCTCTGCAAGTAATAAAAACATTTCATTTTTTAAACTTCTCGCCAGGGATCCTATTAAGGTAACAATCCTGACAAATAATAAATAAGAGCTGGGATCAAATAAGACTGCAAAAATTATACTATACCATTTTTTGTTTTATGTTTTTTTATCTCTAAGAAAATTACAATTACCTATAAATAGTGCTTAGCATCTGAGAGCATAATTTCTTGATTTCCAAATTAATATAAATAAATTAAAAATTGTATTTCAAAAGTTCAGTAAAGGACTCACTAGAGTTATGTGTATTATTTAAGTATAACCGTTTACTCAGCCTACTACCTCATAAATAAATGTTACCAAAAGCAAATTTACAAGTATTAGCTCTGAACATTAGCAGCATTCTCTGTTCCAGGGCACAACATATGTTGTTTAAATGAGGGCAACTACACAGAAAAAAAAAAAAGCTAAAGTAATTATTTTAAATATCAACCCCTAAAAGTTCTCAATAACTCAGAGATATTCCAGGATAAAGCATGTTTTCTCTAATATCAATATTCATTAATACCCACATTACCAAAGCAATAACCCATATTTTGGGTTGTTTGATGTATTTCTTCTTTAAAACAAACACCAGGGCAAAATCCAGAGTAAAGCTTATACATTTATTGGAGAAAGAGGGAGAAAGAGATCAAAGGGAAAAGAACAGACTGAAATTCTTTGGATGAGAACTCTCCCTTTTCAACACTGATCGGTTTCATCAGCAAAGAAGATGAAACAGGTGAACCTTCATTAGCAAGTCTTCTACACATAACTATATTTTCATTTTCCACCAGTAGATATTTTGATATGCATAGTATATTTGGTTTCATAGTAAGGACACCCATGGCTTAACCCTTCATTATTGAAGCTTATTTTTAGTTTAAAAATGTGCAAAAGTCAGCACTATTTACTGAACACAATTTTTCAAAAACCCCAATGTCCACACATACAGCGTAGCAATATATATATACTTCTGCTAAAATCTGCTAAAGAGAAAATAATTTACCAAAAATATAAAGAATTAGCTGAATACTTCTTTCCTAAAACCTAAGGTAAGCAACTTTACCTAATGATAGGAATGATCTAAAACTAAGCCCAGTGGTATTATTATGTACATCTATTTATTTCTCAAACCCCAGTGAATATTTTCATGCTATTTACATGAAAAAGTTCTTGTGTGGATGTGCCTTAATGTAAGCATCCTTGGACCACAGGGAGGAAAGTCAACAAGTAAATAATGTCAAAAATAAGTAGCCCAACTTTCTTCTCTCTCTCCCCGCTTCCCTCTCCACTGACCACCATGAGGGTGTCTTCAG
>NW_006283588.1:2245866-2246943 GCF_000327345.1 Myotis davidii
TGTCTACAAAACCCAAGCCAATGGATTCTGCTGGTAAGAGGAAATCCAGACAATGTATTGCACACGTAGTGTGCCCACCGCTACAGAGTGCACATAGTAAGGTGTTTCAAAGCCCTGTGTTCCTCAAGTGTAGATGAACCTGACAACACAAATGTATTTCACAAACTGGAATCTCTCTCTCTCTCTCTCTCTCTCTCTCTCTCTCTCTCTCTCTCTCAAAGCTTGACTACTTTTCCTTTCTTGCCAGTTTTGACTCTCAACAGTGGCTTGTCCCTGACATAATTATTCAGCAACCTCAATAGATCTTCGCCTCTAACATCCTTCATTTCTTCCCATTCGGTCATTGCCAATACACTCCACTCCCTCACACCCAAGCCCTTTCTGTTTTGACCCTTTGCTACTCCTCCACAAAGTGCAGCACAGTCTGGCTGTGAGAGTCTGAACTGATAGGTAGTTTCGAAGTTAAGCTGGGATCTTCTACTAAAGGGGACAGAAGTTTCGACAGTGGGTTTGATCTTTTGCTGATTTAAACAATTTAAGTGGTGCCAGGGTTCAATGGGGACTAAACTAGTATAGTAGGAAACTAATGGGATATAAGGGGAAATGATTACCCTTAATCACTTTTCCCTTCCATTTCTCATAAGAAAAAAACTTTCTTCTGTGCCATACCTCTACATATAACAAAATAATAAGAATCTAGAGACTTCGCCTCTGCATGACATATACTTCATGAAAGGCATCCCTGTGTTCCTTGCATCTCAAATAAAACCTAGCCAGTGACCAGGATGTTTGGGGAAAGGCAGCAAGGGATCCTTTCAACCACAAATGCCATGTGTCCAATCTCAGTGTAGGACAGAGATAACAGGAGATCTCTATTCCAGGCCAACCAAGGTCTACTGACTATGACCTTGGCCATAACAGAAACTTGTTGTTCCCCAACTTTAACCCGAGCAGCAAAGAGATGCCTCATCCCTACTTATCTTTTCCCAACAAACCCAGAATCTTAACTGAAGGGCATCAGTTCTGATCACGCTCCCCCTCCCCACCTTCATCTACAGCAGCCCAGCCACAGACCAG
>NW_006283588.1:2247024-2254020 GCF_000327345.1 Myotis davidii
GTTGATTTTTTTTTTAATTTTAGGTTTTTTGGGGGGTTTTTAATTGTTGTTTTTTTGTTATTTTTTTTAAACTAGCACTGCAGGCAGCAGTGCCCATGGGCAGAGGGGTAAACTGTCAGCCTGATGCTCCTGTCGGCCAGCCCCTCACAGCGGAGCAGAGACCGGGGAGCGAGAGGGCGCCCTGGGGGTGCGGGCGGAGAGGCGGGGGCTCAGAGCTGGTGCAGGACAGCGTGTTCCCAGGGCTCATGGGGAAGGGTCGCTGGGACCCTCCCCAGGGGACGTCCCCAGCTTGCAGCCCAGCCCAGCTCTAGCCTCCAGGTCCCCACCGCACACCCCACCGCCCTTCCCACACCGGCTCCGGAGCCCGGGCTGTAGGGACAGGCACATCGCTGGGTGAGCGGAACCGCTCCAGCCCCCCACTTGCTGCTGGTCTCCCACCGCCCGCTCCCCGCAAGGAACAGGAGTTCGCGCCCGCCCGGGGCACTGCGCCCCTGGGGAGCAGGTCTCACTGAGAGGAGGGGTAAGATGAAGGGCCCCGGACCCACCAGCGGAAATAGGCTGTCCCCGCGCGGGCGGGGCGGAGGCGCCGGAGCTGGGAGCGCAGGCAAAGTGGCCGCAGCTCCGCAACTTCGCTGGGCAGCCAGCGGGCAGGGACAGTGCTGCCACCGCAGCCTCCCCGAGCGATCGCCAGAACTGGGTGCTGATCTGGCACCCCAAGAGCTGCTGCAGCCCAGCCGGAGGGGGACAGGGCGACTGTGGCCAGGAGGAGCCGGCAGGGCGGGGAGCGCAGCCCCAGGGCACCAGCCGAGCCCCAGAAATCCGCCCTCCGCGTCCTCGGTGGCGCCTTTGCGAGGGGGGCGCCCGCACTCCCCCCAAAGCCCACTCGCCATCCTCGGGGGCCACCAACTATTCTAGCAGCCGCGGGAGGAAGAGGCAGCGGAAACAGAGAGAGAGAGGAGAGCCAGAGAGCCGGCGGCGCCCGAGGGGAAGGCAGGACGCCCGCCCGCCCCAGGACCACGTACCTTGAGCTCCTCAATGTCCAGGTTTGTTGATCTGTCCATGGAGCGCAACTAGAGGAAGTGGCGAGGAACCGGGCCGGCGGTGCCCAGCAACAATCTAGTCTTTCAGTTTCCAGCCTAAACTCAGCTTTATCCTCCTCCAAGCCCTGGCAGCCCCTCTCAGTCTCATTCTCCGTGGTCGCGCCGCCTCCACCGGGTTAAGAAACAATCAACAATAAACGAATAAATAACAATTAGAATGCACTTTGTTTTACTTCCTCGCAGGAGATTTTGGTGGACGGGTGATCTTGACCGCGGAGCAACCCAGCTCAGTGGGATCCGGCAAAGGGGAGACCTCCACTCTGTTTGGAGATGATTTCCTCTCCTGCAATGAGCTCAGAGACCCGCGAACTGCTGCTGCATCCCCAGAAAAAGAGCTGCTTCCCTGGACAGCATCCTGCGGCAAACAGCAAGCAAATGTGTTCAAAGTGCAGGGGAGAGTCTCTGATGAAAGCCTTCCTCCCTCCACCAGGCTGCCTCCCGGTCTCTGATTCCGCACCCGGGAGTCCCGAGCCCGAGCGTTAGCAGCGATCAGTGTCCCCGGCGCGATCACCCAATCCCCGAAGAAGTCCTGCCCAGACCTCGCAAATGCCTTGCAGCTATGAGGTGTTCCCTCCGTGGAGAAAAGATCCTAAAGTCTGGGGGGGATGTTCCCCTTGGAAGGTTATGCTCTAAGAGTTGGGAGAATAGGAGGTGGCTCCCAGGGAGGAGAGGGAAGGGAGAGAGAGAGAGAGGGAGAGAGAAATTGTCCTCCCCGCTTTGCTGTTTTACTGGCCTTCGCCACCAGGTGACTGACTTCACTTCTCTCTTCCCACAGCCGGCACGAAGGGGATTGCTCTCCTCTGTCAAAAGCCACAGCTCCTCTCCGAACACCGTGCTGCTGGGTCTTAGAGACTGCCCTCTGCCCGGGATCCTCTGGCAAGCATTTTCATTCCTGTCACATGTGGCCTCATCTTATTCTCACAGATCTGGGAGGAACATGTGTGTGTCTGTGTGTGCCTCTCACACAATGGATCCCCTTCCCATCTCTGTGGCTTACAGTGTCGAGGGATTTTTTGGTTTTAACTTAAGACTTTTAAGGAAAGTGACAAATAGAAATAGTAAAGGAAATGTCTTGCAGGGATGCTTTTTATGGGGAAGCAATCTTTTTTTGGGGGGAAATTTTCTCTAAATAGGCGGTGACTCTTCAGTGCTCTTAACTTGTAGGGTGTGCATTTGGAGGAAAAGGCTCATTTTCTTCATTTAATGCCTTCGTGTAAAAGCTTGGCTTCTGGAGGGACTTCAACAGCTTCCTTTTATTTTGTTATGGCACATAGCGAGGGAGACATTAAAATGTTTCTCCATTCAGAAAATGAGCTGAGTAAATTATTGAATTTGTTTGTTAAAAATATATATATCTTTTTCCCCCCAGGTGTAGATGTTTACCATCAGTCTCTGGCCTTCCTCTCTAAATTCATCTTTGCCTTCCTCCCTGCCTGTGACCCAGCCACATAATCTACCCCTCCACCTGCCTTTTCTTCTGCCACTGACTCTTGTCCCTCCGTCAAGCCAGCTCTCTGTCCCTCCTTAAAAGTTTAACCCCTAAAGGCATCTCTTCAGAGAGTATTTTCCTCTTGTGAGTCCCTCAGATATCTTCCTGCTCTGTCCTCTCTTCATGGCAGTCAATTCACTTTATCACTATTTAATGTATGCATCTGTTATGCTTGTTGGTCTAATTCTTCCAGTCACTATAAGCTCCAGAAGGCAAATTCTGTACCTTTCTAATTCAGCAATATGTCCAACAGTCTAGTACGTAACAAGCACACCAATATGCCTGGAATGGATAAATATGTGTGGGAAGAAGCTTTACCAGTTATTTTAATCTCTAAAAACCTCCATGACTTCTTCCCCCTTCAACACACGAGTGCCAGTTGATCCCCTCCTAGTCAGCAGCTAAGCCTAGAGTGGTCAGCGTTATAACCAAGCATACAGAGTTCTTTAGTTTAAACCTAGTCTCTTCCACAAATTTATCAAAGCTAGCTTCCTGTCAAACTTCCACTTGTATCTACAGCTTTCAAGGTTAACACCAAGTAGACAACAGTCCATAATTAGTAGAGATGAACATCAAATTCTCAAAATAAATGTTAAATATTCACCTTACATAATTATTTTACATAATATATAATAAAATATAAGGTTGCAGGTTGAGAATAAATGAATTTATATAAAATGTATAATGCTTAAAAGGCTTCTTTTCCAGAAATTATTAATAATTCAACATGGATAACATAATTACATATGTATTTTAAAAGTTAAGTTTCTTCATAAAAAGTAATTTTACATCCCCTATCAGCTTGTTACCGCCTAACTTTAGAAAATTGAATATAATAAGCCAATTTACTTTGAGCACATTAACAAAGTGATACTATCTCTAAAATAACTTTAAAATCTGCAACTGTGAAAATACAGCTTAAGAAAGATAGCTCCAAAGTAAGCAATAATGTTTTGCTTGCTCAGGTAGTTCAGTTGGTTGGAGCACCGTCCTGTACACCAAAAGGTTTCGGGTTTGATTTCCAGGCAGCATATAACCTAAGTTGCCAGTTCGATCCCCAGTTGGGCATGTATGAGAGACAACTGATTGATGTTTCTTGCTCACATAGATGGTTTCTTTCTATCTCTCTTTTTCTCTCTTTCTCCTTCCTGATCCCTCTAAGATCAATAAACATATCCTAAGGTGAGGATACAAAAATTAATAACCAATGATGTTTAAACACCATTCAGATTAAGCAGACTCCAGATAGTTTCTTAGTATGGCATAAAATTATAGTTGGATGAAAAGTGATATTGTACTTAATAATAAAGGCAAAGCTTAACCATATTTTTTAAAAGTTATGTACATATACACATATGTATATAACTGAGTGGCCAGATTAATATGACCACCTGACATTTGTAGGCAACTTAGCTATAATTTCGTGCTGAAGTGGCTAGAGGGTCAGACCATTACAAATAGGGAAGAAGGTTGTTTACCACGACAGGAGATGTCTATGAGTAAAGCCATCTGGGAAGCAGAGGTAGGGTTCGAGCTACAACTGAAGAATTTCTGTGATTTTGTTCGTAATCTATTTTAAAATATTCACTGAGTGGCCAGATTATTATGACCACCTGACATTTGTAGGCAAATTAGCCGTACACTGCATCATATGGGATATGGAAGCTGAAGGCCTGTTCAAACACCTTTGCTGTCTGCAATTACCAAGATAAAACGTCTCCAATTCCTACAGGAACACAAGGACTAGACAGTCAAGCATTGGAAAGAAGTCATGTGGTCCGACGAATCATGTTTCCAGTTGCATCATGCAGATGGCAGTGAGAATTTGGTGGAAACAGCATGAAAGCATGAACCCCACATTCATGAGTATATCCCTTCAAGTTGGCAGGAGCAGTGTTATGGTTTGGGGCATGTTTTCCTGGCATGATTTGGGCCCTTTAATTCGTGTGGAACAATGTCTGAATAGCATAACATACCTAAGTATCGTTGCTGATCAAGTTCATCCTATCATGTTGATGGCGTATCCCAATGGAGATGGCTTCTTCCAACAAGACAATGCACCATGCCACGGTGCTCGTATTGTGCAGGAGTGGTTTCAAGAACATGAGGGAGACTTTACCTTGCTTAGGTGCCCCCCCTCAATCACCAGATCTCAATCCAATTGAGCATTGGTGGGACGAAGTTAAAAGAGCCATCAGGCAGCTGGTTCCACAACCATCAAATCTCACAGAACTGGACAGTGCTATTCATCAGGCATGGTGCCAGATTCCTCGCATCACCTTTCAACATCTTGTGGAGTCAGTGCCAAAAAGAATTGCCAAAGTATTGAAGGCAAAAGGTGGCCCAACAAAGTACTGATGGGATGGTCATAATCTGGCCACTCATAATAATATATATCCCACATGCAAAGCCTGTTAAATCGCATT
The DNA here is from genome assembly GCF_000327345.1 of Myotis davidii. Lineage (NCBI taxonomy): Eukaryota > Metazoa > Chordata > Mammalia > Chiroptera > Vespertilionidae > Myotis > Myotis davidii. The sequence goes on from NW_006283588.1 coordinate 2,252,040, forward strand.
GTTTACCCATATCTTCAGAAAAAAATCACTTCTACTGTCGTGGTAAACAACCTGCTTACCTATTTATAATGGTCTGGCCCTCTAGCAACTTCAGCGTGAAATTATAGCTAATTGCCTACAAATATCAGGTGGTCATGATAATCTGGCCACTCAGTGTATATATATGTGTGTCTGTGTATATGTGTGTGTGAAAGAGGTAATATGCAAATTGACCATCACACCCTCACACAATATGGCTGCCCCCATGTGGTCACAAGATGGCCACCACAAGGTGGCCAGCAGGGGAGGGCAGTTGTGGGAGACCAGGCCTACAGGGGAGGGAGGGCAGTTGTGGACAACCAGACCTACAGGGGAGAGAGGGCAGTTGTGGGTGATCGGGCTGGCAGGGGAGCAGTTAGGTGTCAATCATGCTGGCAGGGGAGTGATTAGCAGTGATCAAGCTGGCAGGCAGGCGAGCAGTTGGGAGCCAGCAGTCCTGGATTGTGAGAGGGATGTCCAACTGCCAGTTAAGGCCCAATCCCACAGGGATCCCAGATTGGAGCGGGTGCAGGCTGGGCTGAGGGACAACCACTCCAGTGCATGAATTTTCGTGCACCAGGCCTCTAGTCTTTAATAAAAAGAAATTATATTTAACATTTGATATTGATCAGATAGACTGGCAATATGAGCTACAGAAACTATCGGTGATTTCCAAATCAGTTCCACATATGGTCTAATTAAATGTCTACAGAGCCAGAGATCTCCAAGTCTTTTGCTATTTCACGAATTCCCATGCAAATTTATTAGGCTAAAATTTCCTATAATCAAAAATGGAATCTGATCACAAAAATATGATTTGCTTTAACATATTTATATAACTTTTTGAGGAAATCAGGACTCAGTTCCCCTTCAACTGACATGTGAGGAAGTGAGACAACCATCAGAAAATGAAATAACTTTAAACATCTGAAATAGGGCGATGAAAGACTGAGGAAGTGAACTGAGAAAAGGAATTTATCTAGATGCCCTGAACCACAATTTCAGGAGGAAGACAACTACCCATGGATGCTCCAGGAGATCATGTGAAAGGAGTTAAGATTCAATGTTAGCAAAGATGTATAATTCACAGACAAACTGCAAACAGCCATAACAACCCCAAGCTGGGGAAGGCACTGGAAACACCTGCAGGTCATAGATGCTACAGTTCAGAATCACTCGTCCATGGATACATTCATCAATGTCACCTCTACCATAGGTATCAAAGCAAATGTACACATGCCATCATTAGGTTCCTTATTTTAACTAATTTTTTAAAATGAGAACTTTTTAGATTTTTTTCCTAGTAGACAAGATAATTTTCAGTCATCATATATGGTTTAAAAACAGTTTTCAATGTTGTAACCCTCCCACCTCAGAACTTTCTAAACAATTTTACAATTTTTGTGCTTTTATTTTTATTTTCTTAGCTTACTACAGAGTAAGATCAAAATTTATTTTGACTTCCTGTAAATATTAAATGGATAAGTGGTATATTATTATTCCTTAAAATAAAGTAACAAATAATTTATTTACGTAGTTGACGTAAATAAACGTAATAAACTACGTAAATAGTTACGTAGTTACTTAGTTTCTATAACTAGCGTTACTACTCACATGCTCTAAAAACTTGCCCCAGAAAAGGCTTATTTCCCAAAAATGTTATCTTTATTTCATGATTTTTTAAAGCATATGTAGCAGAAGATACTAAAATATTAAAATTTTTATGAATAAGAGATATAGTCAATGTTATGTGAATAGATGAGGAATAATGAATTAAATAAACTTTTAACATTGTGATGTAGTTGAAAGAATATCCTTTGGTCCTTCCCCAAAATGACCATCTCTATTATGGCACAGATATTTATTTTCTATTTTTTTAAAAACGAATGTTGAAGTTAAAATAATTTCTGCTCACCTTCAGCCTATATTATGCTTCTACTCTTTAATTTTAAAAAAAGGGAAA
>NW_006283588.1:2254054-2259219 GCF_000327345.1 Myotis davidii
AGAAAAGAAAAAAAAGACAAGAAAAGTTAGGAGGACTAACATGCCTATGCAGATATGCCCAAAAAGAAGCCAGAATGTAGAATGAATGTTATCAAAAAAATAAAACTGGGAACATAAATCCCCTTTCTTTTAGATATAATGGAAAAAAATAATGATAAATGCATATTATTAGGTAAAATTATATTCAATTATTTAGCCATATAATTTAAAAATTACCCATGACATGAGAATACATATATGTGTGTTTTTTATAGTACTCTATAAAAGATAATTGAGAATCTTCTTTGTAGAATTTAGAGGTTTGTGATAAATACTAACAGCACTCCCCAAAATTATTATTTATTGCATCTCAGAGTCATGAACATTGATAATTATAGTTTGAAATTTTAAAAATAAACCCCCTCAAAAGGCTAAACCTCCTATGTAGTATAAGAAATAGAAACATAACAAATCTACCAAAGAAATAGTCTGATAAGAGCTTGCATTAAAGCTCACAACAAATGAATAGCTATATATACATATAAAAAGCCAGTGACTGGAACACCGGAATGCCTAGAATGACCAGTCACTATGATGCCCACTGTAGCCAGAGAATCAGCCTGATCAGGGAGTGGGGCTGGATGGCCAACCTCCCACAGCCCCTCCCCCCAGCCAGCCCCACCAGCGATCGGCCCTCATCAACTCGCTCGGCCCGTGGTCCCTCCCCACCAGCCAGCTCTGCCACCAATGCCTCCCCTCACACCAACTGGGGTTCGGGCTGGCTGGTCAACCTCCCATGGGCCCTCCCCCAGTTGCTGACTCCTGATCGGCACCCCACCCCCTTGCTTGCCCAGCCCTGAATGGACCCCAATTGGGGCAGGCCAGCCAGCAAACCTCCCGCCATCTCCTCCTCCCAACAGGCCTGGCCCCAATCTGCCCCAATTGGGGCTGGGCCAGCCAGAACCCACCCATGCAAGAATTCATGCATTGAGCTTCTAGTTAATACTATAACACAGTAATAATGCACACAAAATGTAAGCACGCCAGTACATGTCAAAGAGCACCACTTTGCAATTATATAAGTGCAAATAAATGTGGAAGAAATGTTCAATCTAGGCACTATGGTCCTCAATGCACTTTTCCATAAAAAATGGTTATCGACTTACCTACTAGTAGAAGCTTTAAGTGGTCAGAAATAGTGAACCCTAAAAACTATAACTATAAAACTGAGGAATTTTTTTAATTGCCACCTTCATTCTCAGACCAACAATCTTAGTATTAGAGAAAAGGAATGCCTTTGGCTTCATTAATCATTTTGACTTTGTCAGTCGGTTCATTTAAGTTCAAGAGCACAATTCTTTAGCAAAATTAATCTCTATAAACAGGCCACTTATCATTTTTTTAAACAAAGCTTTTGGAAGGAAAGTGGCTTTTCTGAAAATATTTCTATTCCAATAGAAGAACCCATAAGTGTTATGCCAGAGCACTTACACACACAGAGTGAGAAACCAATATCATACCAATAACAATAAAGCCCTCAGAAACTGTCAGTGTTTCAGTGTGTTCTACTGGCATCACTATAACAAGAAGTGGGGTAATATGAGAGGCAGAGCCACAGATGTGGAGGGAGATGAGTAAAACAGTAACTGATTCTAAGGGAAAGGTCTTAGAGCCAGGAAGTACCATAAGTTATACTGGCCTTCAGTGAAGTACATTTGGAGTATCCTATCTAATAAAGAGGGGATATGCTAATTGACTTTCACACCATCGCAAAGATGGCAGGGTCCACAGCCAATAAGAGGAAATATGCTAATTGACTGTCCTGCCCTCAGAGATGGCAGTGCCCACAGCCACAAGATGGCGGTACCCAGTCCCCTCAGCCCAGGCGGACCCAGCTGCTCTGTGTGCCTACCTCTGGAGACCCCCAGTCCCCTCAGCACCCAGCCACCCAGGGCCAGCCTGAGGCACAGGCAAGCCTAGGATGGTGGCTGCCCAGCTGCCCAGGGCTGCCTGAGGCTCAGGTAACCAGAGCCGGCCGAGGCTTGCGCTGCTGGAAGTGGCAGCAGCAGAGACGTGATCGGCATTGCCTTCCCCTGACTGCTGGGTTGCCTCCCACCCCTGAGGGCTCCCAGACTGTGAGAGGGGGCAGGCCAGACTGAGGGCCCCCCCTCCCAGTGCATGAATTTTCATGCACCAGGCCTCTAGTAAATAAGTAAACAAACAAACAAACAAATAGATCTATGGAATCTAGAAGGAAATACTTAATGCGATTAAATTCCAAAATTGACCACTTACTTTCAATTAACTTCTAGTGTTGAAATGTTCCTATTCTGAGAATAACAAAGATTAATACTATAAAACAGAACATTATTGCATTATTGTCTGTTTACTGGCATACAATTGTTGTTTGAAACTGTTTTAGAAAATCAGTCAATGTGAAATTTCTTTTCTTTTTATTCCCATGCATACACTAAATAATATGGAAATAATGATTAAATGAATAAAATTATATTTAATGAACTAACCTCTAATGATGTGCCTTAAGAAATTGCATATACATAAAATTGAATTGTAAAGAATATTCTACACCTAAACAATAATAATAATATTAAAATTATGATTTTTTTCAATTCATCTCTTTATGAGGGATAGAATTGGGTCCAAAGTCTTTCCAAATTTTAATTTTACTAATGTCTGTTGACAATGACTTCCCTATTATAATCACTATATGATTTGTCATGGACTTTTAAAACTTGGATACTTTTCTCTAAGAATACAATTTTGAGTTTTTGGTCACTGTTAATATTCTTATTATATATGATATTTTTCAAAGTTCTCCAATAAATTAGAATAAAAACTAAAATTAGGTAACGATAATAAATTAAAAAGGGAAACTTCTTGTCAAGATGGCTGAAAAAATGTGTTGTTAGCGTATGGAAAAACTACTGATTTCTATGTGTTAATCTTGTCTCCTACAACTCTACTGAATTCATCGAATGGATCTAACAGCTAAAAATAAACAAACAAACAAACAATACTTTTAGTGTTTAAACTATCGTTGACTTGCTATTAAAAACACACACACACAAAAAAGAAAAAACACACACAGAGAAAGGCAAAGTGGGGGCTTATGGAGCTGTGAGTTAGAATCATCTGTCTTGCATGACAAACTATGCTTACACCCAGTGGTCACAAACTGCTTCATCAGCTGTAGCAACATGAAGTCTGTGCAGCGTGATATCTCTGAGTTCATTTCCCACTCTACCCATTTGTGACTGTTGAGAGGATCAAGTCAGGGAGCACCTATGTGAGTTTTTGAAAGCCTAAGGATGTGTGGCATTTTTGTTACATAAACTGAGATACTGTTGATACGGAACAGAGAGTATATTCCCTGGACGCTGCAGCCTGAATACGAGGAGTGCCATATGTCAGCGTGACAAGAGGCTTCCTAAAAACCCAGAAACATCTTTGTCCTAATTACATATAAAATTCCATGTGTTTGCTGATAACTTTTAGGCAGCAGGTGTTTCCTCACAAATGTGGGGTCTTTAGCTTCTTTCCTTTTTATTTTAAAATTCCCTGCTATAAATGCAGTCCCCTCCACTCTTGCCTGATAAAAAATTTGGCCTGTTTCGCTAGTGCCCCTCAGAATGTATCGAATAAAGACTGCAAACCTTCTTCTTTTTCAAAGAGGATGCTCTTGGAAATGAATGTGTGAAAAGGATGAAATTTCTTAAAAACATAATGGGACATGTGAATTTCTTTGATCTAGAGAATAAAGACTTAATTTATCTGTGGTAAGTATGTTTGTTTTGTTTGGAAGCACATATGGGTAAAATGCATGTTTATTAGAAGTCTCAATGCTAAAGACAGAATGAAACCTCTTTATAGATTTTTCTCCCAATAATCCATTTTAGAAGCTATCTCAGTGTATAGTAAATTGTAGCTCTTCTTATAAAATCACCTTAATAATTCTTTCTTACTGTATTTTTCTATTTCACATGATAATATTGCAAACTTGATTTTCTACCTACTTTTTCTGCTTTGGAAACTAATAATAAAATTTTTTATGTTTATATTTACAAACTAATTTCACAAAAATACATTTTATAAATATATTTTATAAATGTTGATGAACTGATTAATGATGGGACTGAAGAATTAATTTTTTTTTTACTTCTGTCTATATGTAACATAGCCTTGAGTTACCAAAAAAGACTATACTTTATTATATGCCAACCAAACTTTATAGCTGCATAGGGCGTTGACTTAAAGATAAATTTTCCATAGTTCTGGTAAATAAAAAATAATTTTTCCTTTGTGATAAAAAGAAAAAAATGCCTTCTTAACTTTTAGTGAATGTATTTTTTTATTAGAAATAAGGTAAATTTTTGGCTCAGTTATATTATGAATGTTAGAACCACTAACAGTATAATCTTTATAACTACTATACAATTTAACTTAATCGGTATTATTTATTGAAAGTCAGTACGCTTGAAATCACACAGAGTTAAGAAGCAGTGAGACCCTGAGCACATAGATTTTACAATATAATCAATAGCAGATAATGCAAACACAAATTCAAAGACCTGCTCTAGGATACACACCCCAGTGCCATAATCCTGTTCTAAGTTTACAGTCAGGACTTCACAATATCTCAACCTTTATCACTGGATTTCATGTATAATATATTTTTTATTCCTTCAAAACATGTGGGATGTCCTAGAAAGTGAACTAACCTGGAATTGAACCCAGGACTCCTCAGTAAGCCGGCCAGTGCTCTATCCACTGAGCCACACCGGCTAGGGCAAACTTAAAATTTTTACTAACCCTTTGTCACACACAGCTTCTTAAAATTTTTCTCTCTGACTTTATGGGGCCTAAAAGCAGTGGGTGTTTCCATCTTTTGGTGCCCCAAATTTCTGGACTGTTCCGATTTCCTTTTATTTTCCCTTGTATGCCCTATGATTCCTTGCCAAAGGCAGCTAATTTCAGTGAATACTCACTCTGAACATTTTTCCAGCTTTTTCCCCTTGAGCTGAAAGCTCAGTAGGTAGATGGTCTGCTTTCCAAGTTATCACTGGCAACCAGATTGTTGCCATGTATAACAGGGCTCTCCAACCTTCTAATCTCTCATATCTGATCCCTTGCTGTGGTTGACTGATAAGCCAATGCCACATTTTATG
>NW_006283588.1:2259732-2263758 GCF_000327345.1 Myotis davidii
AAATGTAGACATATAGCTTTCCCCATTGTTGATCATTTTTCTTTTATATTCTTTTAAAAATGTTTTCTCATACTTTTCCTATATAGGCTATGTCTTCTGGGCTACACTATAAACCCTAAGAAGAAATACAACATTTTTCCAGTTCTTGATATTTTTTTACACACTGCTTTGTACATAGTTAGGAGGAAATTTTTAAAGTTCATCACTAGATGGCGGTAAAGATAAAAAATTGGATGAAGCCAAGGTAGAAAACTTCCACTATTAATAATTTTGAAATAAATTATGAATTTGCACATTTGGGAACAATGTAAAAGTTATACTGCAAAATGCTATGGCTAATACATATTTGAAAAAAGATGCTGACATACTGTACTTAAAAAGCAGATTCTCTTGGAGGAAAACAATGGAAATATTGGAGGAAGGTGGTGAAAAGCACAAGTGAGTAATGACAACTATGTATGTCGTTTGTATGACAACTATGACCTCCACCTACAAGCTTTTTATACAATATGACTATCATGCCTAAAACATAAAGTTCAGTTCTGTGCCTTCTGTCAAAGAAAATATATATATATATATACTTCCTCAACAAGTTGAGAAATTCTTTACGTGTAGTATTTCAGCATTTTTCATTCTAGCATTTTCTTCACATCTCTGGAAATACAAAAGATATAGCAACTAGAGGCCCGGTTCACAAAATTCATGCTTGGGTAGGGTGCCTAGGCCTGGCTGGTGATGAGGGCCGATCTGTGGGGCGACCAGCAGAGTGATCAGGGGGCCCCACTGGCACCTGCCTAGGCTGACCACCAGGGGGCAGCTCCTGCCTTGAGCATCTGCCCCTGGTGGTCAGTGTACATCATGGTGACTGGTCATTCTGCCATTTGGTCAATTTGCATATTACCCTTTTAGTATATAGGATTATTGCTATTGCTCACATGCTGTAAGCCCAGAAGTTAGGGATAATCTACAAGCTGGGAGACCCAGAGGTTGGCTGAGTAGCTGAGTTCTAAATGGAAACGAAACAGATAATATACATACACATGTGGAAGGAATGGTCATTGGACAAGATATCAGGACAAGTCGGGAAAGTTCTGGTTGTTGCTGTGTGCTTTTGTGCTTGTGATTTGGGATGAAAAGCAGAGCCTTAAGTGTCTATCAATTTATGGAATATTATTCAAACAGATTTGCATTTTCTCACTGATACTGTCATTTTTTTGGTTGATGAATCTGTTGGCTGAACCAATCTCTCCTTGAAATATCTCAATAATTTTCTTTTATGGAGTGACTAAGACACTATTTTGTTTATTTTGGTCAAGATTAACTGCTTTGAAAAGGAAATTGTATTATTGTTTCCTGTTTTAAAGTTTTAATAATAAAGAAAATATTTGTATTTTCTTTAAGAAATCAATTGAGAATGGCAATGTTTATGTTATACATTCATTAAATGGGAAGTCCAAAGAATAGTATTTACCAGGATGTGGCTCTGACTTTAGGTAATTCTTAAAAATACGTTTTTATTGGTTTTAGAGAGAGAGGTAGGGAGAGGGAGAGAGAGAAATAATTTTAGGTAATTCTTATTCATTATATTTAAAATGGCCAAAACCGGTTTGGCTCAGTGGATAGAGCGTCGGCCTGCAGACTGAAGGGTCCCAGGTTCGATTCCGGTCAAGGGCATGTACCTGGGCTGCGGGCACATCCCCGGTGGGGGATGTACAGGAGGCGGCTGATCGATGTTTCTCTCTCATCGATGTTTCTGACTCTCTATCTCTCTCCCTTCCTCTCTGTAAAAAAATCAATAAAAAATATATTAAAAAAATAATAATAATAAATAAATAAATTTAAAATGTACAATCAATAGTAATACTGTAAAAGAATCAAGACATATTTGACTTCCTTTGTTAAGTACATTACTATCCCTTATTCTTGCATGAGTAACTGGTCTTGCTTCTTAGTGTTAATAATAAATGACCTAAAGCTGAAGATCTTTGTATAAGGTCAAGTTCTGAAAAGTCATCCATAGTGAAAATTTATCATATCAACTGAAAAAAATAATAAGCATATGTAGGAAGTAGGAGGACTTCTTTAATTTAATTTTTAATATAAGCATGATAATACCATAATCATATTATGAATGAACTAAAAACTATGAATATGAAAGAGTTGGGGTTATTTTATTCACAAGGAAGTTCAACAATCTTAAAAACATAGATAGGTCAAATGCAATGATAAATTCAACTCAAAATAACCGATCATGCCATACCCAATAGCAGTATCACTGTAATTTCTGTTACAATCAGGCTCACTTGTATAGCTTCATATTTGATATCAACTTAGGAAATAATGTGTTTCTATTTAAACAGGCTAACCAAATGTACTTATTCAAAGACAAAGCCAAAAGTGTGTGTGGGGGGGGTGGGGCGGGGGGCTTCTCTGATAGAATTATTTGCCACACGGGACTTTTCTTGTCACTGACCCATGAAAGTCTGTCGCACACAAGAGTAAGGAGCACCTGGAGTTCTACGGTCCTGTCTGTAGTAAAGAGTGAAAGACATTTTAGCAGGAAGAGTAACGCTAACAGTATGTCAGTGTGCCTACCGATCGCAATCTCTTTAAGTTTCAATTTCACAACATCCTCAACCTGTAAATCAGGATATGGCCTATCTTATGGGTTTAGATTTTTAAGAATGAAATGAGATGATTCCGATAAAACTAACCAAGTACTAGCATGCAGCAGGGAAGCATGCTGCAAAATGCTGCTTTTGTAAAATATCACATGCCATAGAGGGCTGTAATCATTATTTCTGTCATTGTAGCAGTGGTAGTAGCAGTAGCGACCGTAATAAAAAGTGATAAGGACTTAGGAGTAGGAGGGGAAGAGGAGAATTTAAGGCCTGTAAATGTGACACCCTTGTTTCCCTCGCCATCCCATCTGGGGATTAAAACGAGGATCTGAATAGCAGCTCTGGTACAGGATTTCTTTGCCTCTGCTTTTTAAATAACCTACATCTTTCACCTCAGTTTCTCCCCTGCCTCTGGGATTGCCACAGAGATGTCTCACTGGTCTCCATAGATGAGTTCCCTGATAATAGTGTAATATGTGCAATTTCCCCTGGACAGCACCCCAGGGGGCCTGGTGTGCCAGCATATGGAGTTTGGCCTCTGAAGTCCTTTGATGGGATCACCACTGAGCCTCCCTGAGGTGCTGCCACTGCTCTCAGTTCCTGCCAATGTCGGCGCTGCTCCTGCCAAGGCCTCCTCATGTCTCACTGAGGCTGCAAGGCCCTCAGTCATGACTGCTGATGCGTCAGCTCAGCCCAGTCACAGAGGCATAGGGCCGTGCCAGAGACCCGGTCTTCTTCGGTCTGGCTTCCAACAAACATTTGGATTCTGCAAACATTTACTGAGTACCTCCTATGTGAGGCATTTCCCTAGAATGTCTTTCCCTTTTTTAAAAAACAATAACAACACTATATCATGCAATAGTGGTAATTTTTTTGAACTTCATGATTACTTATAGAAGGGTGGCTTCGATATAACATATATTAGATGGTTTTTAAAATGCATGGAATGTGATAATCCTGTCCTTTCTTAAAGGCAATAATTATGTAGTTATGTGCTACTGCAAGGTAAATGCAAAAGACAACAATTTTAGAAATTATAATACAAGCAAGTAGAATTTTTGAGAAAGATAAATTAGAAAAGAGCTTTAGATATGAATCCTATCTAATAATAGACAAACATGGTAATTAACCATACCTGCGCTATGCTTCCCATTGGCTAATCAGGGTGGTATGCAAATTAACTGCCAACAAAGATGGTGGCCAGCAGCCAGGCAGCTGAAGTGAACGTGAGGCTTGCTTGCTCCAGTGATGGAGGAAGCCAAGGTTCCTCGCCTGCCGAGGCCCAGCTCTGAGCTCTCTAAGTAACAATGTTGCAATTATAGATCCTAAACAAACACCAGAGACCTGCTTTCAGCCAGCCTGGCTTCAGAGCAGGAGCCGCAACAGTGTTTCAATTACAGAACCC
>NW_006283588.1:2263887-2275199 GCF_000327345.1 Myotis davidii
GGGGGAGAGACAGGAATGGGCACAGCACAGATACTTTCAGGGTAGTGAAAAAGCTCTATCCTACATAATAAAACCCTAATATGCAAATCGACCAAATGGCAGAACGACTGGTCACTATGACACACACTGACCACTAGGGGGCAGATGCTCAATGCAGGAGCTGTCCTCTGGTGGTCAGTGTGCTCCCACATGGGGGAGCTCTGCTCAGCCACAAGCCAGGCTCATGGCTGCCAGCACAGCGGTGGTGGTGGGAGCCTCTCCTACCTCCTCAGCAGTGCTAAGGATGTCCGACTGCAACTTAGGTCTGCTCCTCGCAGGCAAGTGGACACCCCCTGAGGGCTGCCAGAGGGATGTCTGATTGCCATCTTAGGTCCTATCCCCTGGGGAGCAGGCCTCAGCCAGCAGGTGGTCATCCCCCGAGGGGTCCCAGACTGAGAGAGGGCACAGGCTGGGCTGAGGGACCGCCCGCCCCCCCCAATGCACAAATTTTTGTGCACCGGGCCTCTAGTTTTTAAATATTTATATATTGATTAATCTTCAAGAAAATAAGTACAACACTCTGTAAATAGTCTTGTTGTGCAATAGATATTATTATAATAAGTAAAATACAAGTAATAGTTAAGGAGAGACTAGCATCATTAGTTTATAAATCCGCTTTTAGTCCAACTCATATTATAGGCCTCAACAGTACTTTTTAGTCTAATTGAAACAGTGAGTTCTTGACCATTGCTTCGAAAATTACTTCCCAAGTTTTACTAATGCATTTCTGCATTTTTGGCCAACAACAACCCTCTGTTTCAGTAGCCTATTTCTTAATTCCATTTACAAACTCATGTATGTCTATAACCATTATAACTCCCCCTCCTCCCACTATAGAAGAAAGTTAGGTGTCACTCCTACTTTCTAAGACTAATTAAACCCTCCACCTATGTCCTGTTGTTTGTTTGCTTTTCACTTTTCAATCAGAATTTGCATACTCTCCTCTCATATTTTCAAGGTCTTTCTCTCCATTGTTTATATAAGCACAACCAAATCTTTGTTTCTTCAAATATAGAAACATTTTAAATCCTACAATTTCTCTGTGTCCAACTTCCCATCCCAGCCAAGCGCTTAGAAATAATTTTGTAAACTTGCCTTTTCTGTTTGCTCATTCCCTGTTCACTCTTCAATCCCTTGTAATCTGGTTTAAGCTCTCCAAAGGGAGAGCAAAGACAACAATAATGAAAGGATTCTGAATCCAGCGGGTACTTTGGGTTTCGACTTAACATTTCTGCATCTTTTAATTGAATCACTTACATTGCCTTCCACAGCATTTCATTTGCCTCCTCAGCCCAATTTTTGTAGGTTCATCTACTTCTGTCCTTTCCTCTCAGAAGTTGGTGCATCCAGGTTACCACCAGAACCTTCTTTCTACAACGCTAATCTAGTGCAACTTTTTGTTTTAAATCTGGACATGGTCTCCCATTTCCTACAAGGCTTATTTTTTAGGCCAATGATCTACTCATAAAACCAACTCTATCTGAATGATACAGTTTCCCAATGTGCCAGAACCTTTCATGCCTCAGAGCTTGTGTACATTTCCTCTACCTGAGATGCTCCAGAGATAAACCTAGAACATTTGCTTTGGGTCAGCAACTATTGATTAGCATCTACAATATCTAAGAAAATATACTGGGCTCATGTAAGGAGGATGACCATATGTCCCATCTTTAATATCACCAATCTCATGGCCCTAGCAGGGACATTGCTTTGTGTGCTATCACATCAGACTTTATTAACCATTCCCCTAAAATTTTTTGATGGCTTCCTATTATGTTTCACCTCCATTATGTTTCACAAGGCTGCCATATACAATATAACATTTCCTATACTGTCTGTTTTCACCTGTTTTCATCACACGCCTTGCCTCTAATGTATGTCAGATTTTAGAAATATGCTGTCTTTCTTTATTTCTTTTTGCATGCTATATATCATGGGGAGAAAGTAAAATGCATTTATTCACACTCAATAAGACAAAATATGCAAAACGTGTGTTCTTCCTGCTATTATCATTTCAACCAATAAAATACATGAAAACAGCCACAAAGTAAGTAAAAATCTGAATGCCAGAAGCATAAAGCATTTCACATAGCTTCCTCAAAGTGAAGTTTAAAGCATACACATTGACACTCATAAAAATACACATTAGCACTTTTAGTAAAGGAATATTAACTTTCTTCATGAAAAATAAAACATGTCTGAGGAAATGAATATAATCAACATTTCTCATTCACACTAAATATTCAGAGCTACGTGCTTTATTATTAGATCCTGCAAATTTACCCAGAAAACTAATATCACATTATATTAAACACAATAACTAGATCACCGTTGATATCATTCATTTCACTGCTGTGTATGAATAAAATACCTGTATAAACATTTGCATATATTTAAAGCACTTATGAATACAGCATAAGTGTTTTCTATCAAATAGAAATAGGCTTTCTTCACTCTATAAGTCCATCCATTGATAGCTCACGAAAACATATCTGTTCTAGAGTCTTCTCACATATATATATAAGCCTAAGCAACTGTTATGAACAGACGACCAGCTGACTGGATGACTGGCCAGTAGCTATGATGCGCACTGACCACCAGGGGGCAGATGCTCAACACAGAAGCTGCCCCCTGGTGATCAGTGAGCTCCCACAGCCAGGCTCCAGCTGCCAGCCAACCTCCTGCAGCCCCTCCCCCTGGCTGGCCGCAATTGGGACTGGGTGAGATGGCCCAGATTGGTCGGGAGGGAGCCCACCCATGCATGAATTCATGCACCGGGCCTCTAGTTAAATAATAAGAACTAAATGATATTGCAATATAGCAAAGAGCACCTGGATGCTTTATGACTGAACTTTCTGAATTGCAATCACCTATGTACTTACTACTCAAAACCTTTACTCCCAAAAGTTGTAAGTGCATTCTTTCAAGCACATCTACTATTACACTGATATGTATAAAGTCTGTTATTTTTAGATAATTTATTGCTTTATATTACCTCTCCACTGAGCATCCATGTCTCTGCACCCTTTGTCACTATTACCTGCTCCTTTCCTGAACTTTTCTACGTCTTTGACATCTGAGTTTTCTCTTACCTTTCCAGGCTCACCTTCTCATTCTCCTCTGGAGGTCTTTCTTCTCCAGCCTTTCAAATTGTTGTTCGCAATGTTATATCTGCTTTTCTAGATCTCGTTTACTTTCCCCATCTCTGAAAATATCATTCAAAGCACAATTTCAATTACCATTTAAGTAGGCACGACCCTCAGATTTATATCTGAAGATCAGATTTTTCTCTCAAGCTCTGGACTTATTTAATATCGACCCCTGAGCATACCACCAGTGTCTCATATTTAACATATTCTGAAATGAATCTATATATTAACTTCTTGTGTTTATTTCTCTGCATTCCTAATCTCAATTTTAAAATGTTGAAATTATTTTTTATGTTTATCCTTCATGTTCTACTATCTAATCAGTTGCCAAAACTTCTCACTATTTTTCCTAAAAATATAGGGGTATCCCCCAAAAATGTATACAAACTTAATAGTTGCTAGCACAATTGATGTTTCTTTCTTTTTAGATTTAACCCATGGGAATTAGTAATTATTCAAAGTGTGTATACATTTTTGTGACACCCTGTATTTTTCCAGATTCTACCTTTAAAACATTTCCACTTCCACAGCTCTAGCTCTGATATATATCACTTCTTGCTCAATATCCTCCAATCTACATTTTTCCTACTATCACTATTACATATTTCACTTGTCTATTTATTGAGTGCAAGATCTATGTCTTATTCACTATAATTTTCCCTAGCACAGTGTCTGGGACATAGAATTAATGCAGTATAAATGCTTGGTCATTCATGCATTCAACAATAATGAAACACAGCACCGACTATGTTGGCACTATTCAAGACACTCTGGATACTTCATGGAACAAAACTTAGAAAGATACCACCTTCCTGAAGCTTATGTTCTAACAGGGGACACCAGACAACAAATTCTAAAGAAAATTTATAAGTATGTAACTAGCATGTTAGCATGGAAATACCCAGTAAAAAGAAAAGGAAGGTCAGATTAACAAGGATGAGGAAAACCAGGAGACAGCAAGTTCAAAATGAAATAAGGTGGTAGGATAAGCCTCTCCGGGTGACATCTTACTAAAAAGTTGGCGGAGATAAAAGAGTGACATTTGCATTTAGAGTAATCAAAAAAGTTTCAAAAAAAATAAACAAACAAACAAACAAAGTTTCCGGCAGATGGCACAGTGAATAAAAAGTCCTAAAGTGAGAACACGCATAATGTATTTAAACAATCAGGAAGCCTGGCCTACAGGGAATATCAAGAGGAACAGTAGGAAGTGAGATCAGGACGGCAATAGGCATTTGAGGCCATTGTGAGGATTTAGACTTTTCACCCTGGATGATAATATTGAATTATAAAAAAAGATAAAGTTCCTTATGAAAGAAATGGGACTGCAATGCAAAAATATTCACCAAAATAAGAGAAGATGAATGATGGCATCATAAAATGTCAGCTAGCTCAGCATGTCTAATAAAATATCCTCATTTTAAAATGCTGTTACCTGTGTAATACTGGAATCCTTTAATATGTTTTCTAAATTTGGATTAGTCAGATGGAATCCACAAACCCACCGATTTGAAAGCTGACCCTGTACCACACCCAGCACAGTCCCTCAAGCTGCCTTGAGCAACCAAGATTTGAAAACGTTCCCCATTGGCCTGGAAGGAAAAGCTGTACCCAACGCTGGTTAGCCTCTGTAGGCAGCACTGATTCCAGCAGAACACACAATTTTTAAAACTGCTGCTGTGTGTCAAGTAGAAATGGAGAAGGCAGCTTCTGGAAAGTGACGCTATCATCCACAGCTGATTAGTGGCACGTTATTTCGAAGCTACCTTTGAAGGCAGATTTTGCAAGGAGGCCCTGAATGTCTAGTTTCACTTTCTTAGTTTAGAGAGCTTTGATATTGATGGAAAGCTTCCATTTTGAGGGCAAAGGAGTCATGAGCCCTCTACAATCCCATCAGTGACCCCGTGCACTGGGAGAATACCTCATTTGGGGACACTGATTTCATCTGACCCCTTACCAGACTTCCAGTGATGTCCTCTGCCTGAAGACAGGGCTACTCATTAAGGAAACGCAAAGGGCAAATTCTACTTTCCATTATGTATCTAACCTAACATTTAATCTTCCAATATGTCTCTAACTTTATTCTATTTTTTTAATCCTCACCCGAGGACATTTTTCCATTGCTTTTTAGAGAGAGTGGACATGAGAGGGAAAGACAGAAAGAAATATCAATGTGAGAGAAACACATCAATTGGTTGCCTCCTACATGAGCCTCTACCTGGGCCCAGAACTGGGGAGGAGCTTGCAACCATCGTAGGTGCCCTTGATCAGAATCAAACCTGGGACCTTTTGGTCAGCAGGCCGATGCTCTAACCACTGAGCAATGCTGGATAGGGCTAGATTTTTTATTCTTCCAAAGCTAAGAACATATGAGAAAAATGGAGTCTCTTCAATGTATATTTTCAAGACATCATTCTCTATGTGTAGAGAAAACAAACCCATGGATATGTGGCTTGAGCTACAACATGGCAGGAGCTTGGAAGATCGCACTCGCACCCTTAAACTAAGGAAACTGGGACATACTAACAATCAATGGCTTGTGCTGGGCTGATCAAAGAAATGTGGTTGCAGAGCCAAGGGCCACCCCTAAGCCTGAAGGGACAGGAAAATCTGGAGTGTCATATCTGCTTACTTAGCACAGAAGCCACAAGGACCATAAAATGGTAGGAAGGCTTCAATGGCAATGCTAACGAACTGCTGGAGCCTCAGCATAAACTAGCACGATAATGAGACAGTCCAGGGCTTCAGTCACGGGAGGGGGGATCATGTTTTTGTGAATTTTTCCTCTAGGAAGCCCATGGTGACCTTACACAAGGAGCCAAGCAAGATCCTCTCTTGGCTCTGGCAGGGGGAGAAAAGGGATAATCATTACGAAATATCACCTGTTCTCCATTAAAAAGGCTTCTTGTCCAGGGGAAAAACGCTTTGCAGAGCCATATTCCACCTGCAGTGGGAGGGAGGGCATTCTCTCCATCCAGCCCCCTTTATCCTATCTGGGTCACCTCAAGAAGAGCAAGCTACCAGATTGGAGCATTGCTTCTGAAGGTCACAACCCAGGGAAAGGGCCCACTCAAAGCTGATACTTACCCAAAAGACTGCACAGTCCTTCCCCATCCCACACCTTACCACGCAGGGCTCCAAGCTAGTAACAGGGGATCACAGCTGCAAGAACTACAAGACAGGCTCTCTCTCAGGAGGACTGAGGGAAGCCTAAGTCATAAGGGGAGGCGAAAACCAGAAAACTGGAGGAGTATTAAACCTCTCCCACCTGCACACCTCATCTCCTAGCCAGATTAACATAGACCCTCTCAATAAAGACTGTTTGCCTTAGTTGCTATTACTCTATGAAACATGTCCAGCTACCAACAAAAATTACAAGATGTAACAAAAGAAAAAAGTCCTCAAAGGACAAAGAAATCATCAGACTGAGATAATGGAATTATAAGACAGAGGATTTGAAATAACTATGACTAACATAGAGAGTAGAATAAAATATTTAAAGTATTAAAAGATAATTAAAAACTAGAATTCTATAGCCAAAAAAATTCTCCTCAAATGTGAGAGAGAAATAAAGATATCTCTGGGAAACAATGATTGAGGGAATTCACTGCTGCCAGCCCTTCCTTGCAAGAAGTGTTTAAAAAAAATTCTTCAGGCAGAAAGAAAAAACAGTTTAGAAACTCAGATTTACACAAAGAGAAAAGAGCTATGGAAAAATTTCCTTTTTAAATTTTCTTATTAAAGTAATTTATTAAAATTAAAGTAAAATAAACCATCTCATTTTCTCTGTTCATAATTTGCTGTGAAAGATAACTGTTTAAAGTTGTAATAGCAACACTGCATTTCATGCTTTAGCACATGAACACGTGTATATATGAGTGGCAGAAGTATTATAAGACGCCGGAAGGGCTCATAAAGTACCCGAACTACTCACAAAGCAGGGTAGTTTTAATTGAAGACAGATGTGACTTGGTTAAAAAAGTAGGACGGGAGTTCTAGAGTCTAGACCAGTGGTCGGCAAACTCATTAGTCAACAGAGCCAAATCTCAACAGTACAACAATTGAAATTTCTTTTGAGAGCCAAATAAACAGTACAACTATTGAAATTTCTTTTGAGAGCCAAATTTTTTAAACTTAAACTATATAGGTAGGTACATTGTTATTAGAGTACTCCTAAGCCTTAGGAAGGCCAGACTCAAGGGGTCAGAGAGCCGCATGTGGCTCGCGAGCCGCAGTTTGCCTACCACCGGCCTAGACCAACCAGCAAACTAGTTCTGATGAAGTATAATCGTTGTGCTTAAGAGGAGAAATAAAACCAAGTGTCTATGCCAAAAAAGTAAATAAATAAACTTTTCACAAGAACGCAATTAGGAATTCTCAGCTGCAAACCATAGAAGCTGTTGTGCCTGGTCAAGCGCACACACACACACACACACACACACACACACACACACACAGGTTGATTGGGTAAATATTAGGTGAGAGGGCTGGAAACCAGGTTTCTGACTAAACTTCCTACAAGAATGCTCTGCACCACACTGTAGGCCAAGGAGCTCGCCTGCCCACAAGCTGTAGTTTTTTGTTTTTTCTTTAATTGGTTGCAAAGAACCTGCTTTTACGGCAACTGCACCTAGCGCTGGCCAGAATGCCACTCCTGCAGCCAGGACCCAGCCCCACACGCACCGTGGTCACCCACGCCAGCTGCACCTGCCATCACGGTCCTCACAGGGACGGAGCCTGCACAGCACAGCCCTCCTGCCCACACACCTGTTCGGGCCCAGGTCTGGCCCCACTGCACAGGAGGACGCGAAGCAGGCTTTCCGGCTCCCACAGGGAGGTGAGCCTCGGAGGGTGGCATTCGCCAGGCATCGATAGTTCTTGGCGGCCAGAAGCCACGGAGCTAAAAGGTACTTAGGCCATTTCAAATCTGTTCCCCTGCCTGCTTGTTCCTCGGGAGCTCCGGCGCTCCGCAGGGGAAATCTGAACCGTGGAGGGTGAGGAGGGACCTAAGACGCAGACAGACCGGCGGGCGCAGGTGTAGTCACAGGGACATTGACCCGAGAGGCTGGTCTCTGGCGGCCGCGACATGAGATCTCTACAGGGCCGCTGGAATCTTAAAGGTTTATTTAGAGCAGCGGTTCTCAACCTGGGCTGCACATTAGAGTCACCTGGGAATCTGTTTAAAATCCTGATTTCTGGGCCTCACCCTCCGGAAATTCTGTGTCTTTGTGATGGGGTGGGGCCACAACATTAGTGACAAAGAAACAGAATTTCCGGAGAATGAGACCCAGAAAGCAGGATTTTAAAAAGATTCCCAGGTGACTCTAATGTGCAGCCCAGGTTGAGAACCACTGATTTAGAGGCCTTAACTGGGTTGTCAGTGTATGTCCAGGTGGTCTCCATAAAGCGTTACTCAACCTTGAAGACAAACGGCTTTTGCTGTGGGAAGGGTGGGCAGAGGTACCTGGATGGGAAGGGGAGGAGCCTCTAATTGCGGTTCAACTCCTGGTCATGACCCCTCCGTGACCTCTTCCAACACCCCTAGCAATTATAAAATGATGATCCCAGTTCTTAAAAAATTATAATACTCAATGGCATTACTCCAGATGACATAGGAATAAAAAAGCATTTGTGTTTGTACAAAAACTCATGAAGATTTCTGTGTAAAGAAAGACCAATTTTCAGGATGTCTTTAGCACAGAGACACACAAAATTGACAAAGTGCAAACAAGTATCAAAAGTTCTCTGTTCAACTATCTTGGTCTCAAAAAAATGCATAGAGCTTTGAACGAGGCTTAATTTATGATCAGGGATTATTTTCTAGCGTGGAAGAATCTGTGTCAAAAATATGAAGCATCGGAGACTGGCATGAAAAAGGTAACAGGCATTTCTGTGTAAGCATCTACTGGCTGAAGAACCTGAAAGCTGAGTAATAACAGACATTAGTCTTAATATGTGCCACGATGTCCTTATATACACAAAAATCTAGTAATCCTTCATGTCATTGCAATATGTCATAATACAGTATATATTCTTACATTTTTCTGATGAAAATACAATAGGAAACGGGGCATAAAATGAAAAACTGGATGAATTCCAAATCCATTGTTCCTTAAAATATATTCATATTTAATACAATATGTATTTTAATTTATTTGCCCATTCCAACAAATCTAATAATCTAATAATAGATTGGTCCTAGTTTTATAAACTTACAAGATGTTTAATGCAAGGTCAATAAATATTTTTTGATACAAACTAGCCTTTGTTTCTATAACAGCATTCAAATTTCTGGGCTAGCAGAAGTGTTAGTTTAACCAAACTGCATTCACAGAGCCGTCTGTAACATACCCAAACGGACAATCCTCAAAATCTCCATCAATAAGAATGTGTATACTAAACTAGCCTGATATGTGAGCAGTATAAAAAAAAATATGGAAGTAAACTATAAAAAAGGAAAGTAGGGTCTGGGTTTTTTAAAATTATTATTATTCTTGATACTATTAGCAAAGGGACCTGTAGTGTGGGGAGGCAAATTCTCTAAGAGCATAAAACAGTCTCCGGAAAGAAATGAGGTGCATTGGGAAGCAACATTAACTCTTTGTGCACACAAGAGTCCCATCTGTTGCCAGGAGACATCAATGCAGGATGGCTTGCCCACACAGAAGTGCTAGGGGACACATTGATTCTTGCCATTAAACACTGGCTTTCCATTTGGTGTTTCTCTGGAGCAGATCTCCAATTAGCCATGTTGACAGTTTTTCATGCATTATATTTTGTCTGCTTCTGTCATAAAAAACTCTTGGTTATCCAAGAGTTCAGAGAGTTCAGTGAAAAATCCATAGTGATCAGAAAGACTTGAAAATAAGACAAGAGAAAATGCTGAAAGAACTGATTAATTCACTCAAAAGACCAGAAGACTGAAGGCGATTTTAAAACAGTTGTGAAATACCCAAGGGTTGTAATGTATAGATGATATTCTACAAAAAACAATAGTACTTAGCTGTTCTGTATTTCAAATAAAGGTAGAAAAGTAAAAAGTAGATCTTGACAGGAACATGACAGGTTTGGCTGAAAAGTAAGGAAAAATTATCTGGCTGTTTTGGGCTGTTGTTTTATATATATATATATATACACATACATATATAGAAAGGTTTTTAAAGTACAAAATAAAATTAAGGAACAAAAATCACACATAATCTTATTACCCATAAATGACCATGGTGCATATGTTTTTAGTTGTATAAAGAGGTGGGCAAAAGTAGATTAAATTACCAGCCATCATTATTATTATTATTTTTTAATCCTCACCCGAGGATATTTTTCCATTGATTTTTAGAGAGAGGGAAAGACAAATAGAAACATCGATGTGAGAGATACATATCAATTGGTTACCTCCTGCACGCGTCCTGACCAGGGCCCAGGTGGGGAGGAGTCTGCAGCCAAGATATGTGCCCTTGACTAGAATGGAACCCGGGACCCTTTGGTCCAGAGGCCAATGCTCTATCCACAAAGCCAAATCAGCTAGAGTATAGCCATCATTAGTTAAAAGGCAAATCATAAGCAAGGTTATGAAATAACAAAACTAATAATAGTAAGAAGAAAACAAATAATGCAAATACATAATACAATAATAAATAAGTAATAATAATACCAGAATAAACTTTTTTTGTGTGTACTCACAACTATAAACCTAATTTTGCCAACCCCTGTATATATATATATATATTTGTAATATTTTGGATATGATTTTTTTTCATGGGACATGTCTTCAAAATAGTAAATATTCTTTTACAGCAAGATTTATAATTTAATCACTATATCTTGAGGATGTGCTATAAGTTACATATCACATTTTGACTATTGATAATTATGATGAATAATCTTGTACAGTAATCTCTGTAAACATATTTTATTTTCCCCTGAATATAGATTCACAGAATACACAAGAGTGAAGTGTTAAAATATGTTTTATGTTATAAAGTACCCTTTAGAATGATTATTTCAATTTAATTTCTAACATTAAATGTATGAGTTTCCTTGGTCTTACATAGGTTTGTATTTTTTTCATCTTTGTTTTACTCTGTATTATTTTTATTTTTGTTTTAACACTCTTTAAAAAGC
>NW_006283588.1:2275242-2332432 GCF_000327345.1 Myotis davidii
CTGGTTCTATTTCTAAGCTTTGTATTTTGTCTACACATCTCTTTGCCAGGACCATATTATTCCAATAGCAAGGTTTTGGAATACGTTTTAAATATATAGTGGTTTTGTTAACTCCATTCTTCTGTTGTTTTTATTTTTCCAAAATTACTTTGATTGTATGTGCTTCACATGAACTTTATTTCCCAAAGTGATTCATTTAGTATTCTTAGGGCAATCAAACTAGGAATATGCATCACCTTGGTGTCAATTCATACTCCAACACACCCAATATATAATAATGATAGAGAAAAAATTGAGAGGTAACTGAAAGTAAATAACAAGAATAGCAGAAGCTAAGGATTTGTTCCACTTTGGGCCCAGGGTCAGCTCTTATGAATCGGACAACCAAAATGCCCCACTTACGATGAGAGTCTGAAGCTAGTTTCATAGTTTGAAGTCAACAGCATAGGTAAGTTAAAAAAGACAAAAAGTTATTCCTGACCAAAAAAATGTAAGGATCCTTCAAGACCTGAATAAAGTGACAGATTCTTCATCAATCTTTGTTTCTCACTGTAACAACCAAATGCTGCACTCTCCTGTGTATCCCTACCAAATTTTTCTGGAAATTCATGTGATTTTTCCCTTTTCTCCCTTTATTTCAGTGAATTCTGACCTTGTTTTATCCCATCCCCTTCTTCACCCACCTTATTATTATACTTATTATTATGAGCTTCTCAGGGGTAAGGAGCTCTATATTATTCATTTATTCCCTCTAGCAGCTGCATAATATGTGGTTATTGAGTTGCGTGTACCATGCAGATACTCCTTGGAGGCATGCCATTCTAAGGCTCTCCAACCCACTAACACAGCCTTGCTCCAGTCATCATTCAATGGAGCAAGGCCAACAGATGTCATCTCTAGAGGTGGGACTGGACGATGTGGGGTGGGGATGGCATCACAAAAAGAGGTGCTGAAAAGTCTGAAGAAAGACATTCCCATAGGGAATTGCTGTCGTCATTACCAAGCCACTGTACTGAGGTGCACCAAAAAAGTGATGGGCAATGACAGTGGTGGATTTAGCAAATGTGGCTGTCTGTGTGCATATGTGTGCGTGTACGTGCATGTGCGTCTGTTTGTGTGGTGTGTGTGTGTGTGTGTGTGTGTGTGTGTGTTAGAGAAAGGGGGTAGAAAAATTTTAAATGTGCTTATCCAATGTTCTTTAGGATTTATTTTCAATATTCTGATAACATAAAGTTACTTCCAAAGTGTGTTAAAGAACTTGTAAGTGAAAGGGTATGAAAACAGTAGAAGTACTCAAGCCTAACAGCTTTACAGGAGGAGGTAGGTAGTATGGAGAGTAAGGCAAAGCCAAAGTCCTCATTCCTCTCCTGCCTCTTCCTGACTTGCTGCTGCCCTTTTCATTGGGGTGTGTTCAAACCACTGCCTTAGGCCTTCAGCCTAGTTCCACAAAGAGCTGGGTAGACATTAGAGGCCCAAAGCAACCAGCAGACAACACGGCAGGGCTTGCAGATATAATTTCAGAATAGCATTGTCTGTGAAAGAAAAATAATAGAAACAATAAATGCTTACCACAATTAGAGATTAGCTAAACCAGTGGCCGGCAAACTGCGGCCCTTGACTGTGGCTCTTCCACAAAATACCACATGCAGGCGCGCACGTACAGTGCGATTGAAACTTCGTGGCCACACTCAAGGGGCCAAAGAGCCGCATGTGGCTTGCGAGCCGCAGTTTGCAGACCATGGAGCTAAACGAATTGTGACAAATCTGTTAAATGGAAAACAAGTATCATTAATAAGAGAAGCTAAAAATTAAAAAACAGGTGAGGAATATTATACTCCTATATAATAAAAGCCTAATATGCAAATTGACTGAACGGTGGAACGACCGGTTGCTATGACATGCACTGACCACCACAGGCAGACGCTCAACTCCGGAGCTGCCCCCAGTCTGTAGGTCCCAGGCCAGCCAAGACAGCGGGGGGCCCCATGATCGCCCTGCGGGTTGCCCCACAGATCAGCCTTGATTGCCAGCGAGGCCTAGGGACCCTACCTGTGCTCCGATTTCATGCACCAGGCCTCTAGTATTTAATAATATACCCATTTGTATAAAAATGATGTGATATATTTGTCTGTATGTCAAATGTTTTGAAGCATTCAAAAATTATGCTTATAATAATGACTAGCCCTGTAAAGTAAGACTATGGGTTGGGGCCAGTGGAAGAACTTTCTCTGTCTATCCTTATGTTCTGTTTTATTTTTTAATGAACATGCATTATTTTATTTTTAAAAGCCTTAGTCATTTTATAGTTTCCAATTATTACACTAGCCCTTCAATTTCCATCTTACTCATTTATCCTATATTTGACTAATTTGCCTGTCAAAAATTCCCACATGAATTCTGTGGCAGCAAGAATGAAAACAAATTACTAGCATAATCTTATTTTACCTCTAAGTTGCCTATACTAATGGAAATAAAAGTGTGAAACTTGTTAATGCCGTGTGTTTAAGATTAAAATCTTTTAGACAGAAATCTTTATCATTTCTTTAAATAGGTCCTTTCTAAGTCATATGAAAGTATTTGTTTTGACAGATAATTTTCTGTTCATGTCTAAAGTCAACTCCATTTCTATCTTTTTCCTCTGAAATTGTGGAAAATGAGTCACTAAGAAAAGTTCACCTAACACTTCCCTCTTGAATAAATTAAAAGATTAATACTTCTTACATTTTTTTAAAATATGAGACTCAATTTAATTTAGATAACTAAATGGAATTGATAGATCAAATGATCGTCTATAATTATATTTAAAATGGCCTATATACTAATACATGTATTTATAATTAAAACTTAATTTCAGGAGATAAAACCACAACACCAAACATGAATAGTTACTCTAGGATTTTATCTGAACTCAGTGGTAAATTTCTGAGGATACCATTTAGCAGGAAAAAAAAGAATTCCTTTTTTATTATGACAATAAAAATATTGGTCACTTTATAACTTTTATACCTACTTTTCTTTCCCTGATATTGCTGGTATGAAATTGTGCTGGGACTGACCAGCAGACCCTGAGGAAGGGATGAATGGATTACGCTGACACATGTTTCTGTGAGAGAGAGGCTAAGGGACTGCTTGGCTATAGGAGCCAAAACAGCCCTGTTCGCCTGCCTCCTTAGGCTTTTATTATAACAACAGCTTGAACTAAAATTAACTATTAGCTACTATCAGTCAGGTAAGTATCCTTGAGAAGACACGTGCATCCTTTAAGCAAGGACATTTTGAAGTCTAAATGTAAAGATTCCAGTAAAACACGCGGGGCTCAGACTTGCTTGGAAGAGTCAAGGCAGGGGCTGCCGCCTTCGGCAAAGTCCCCCAGAGGCCTCCGACCTTTCAGAGATTCCTCCTTACAGACTTTCCAACCAAGTCCCGGGCTTCTCCACAATATTGCATTTTAGTAATAATAACATGAAGTGATTTAGCATGAACAAATGAAGGAGAATACTTAGGAGTAGAGACTGGTAACCACTGAAAACATATACCAAGAATTAATTATCTTTTCTGGGATGATTTTCAATGTGAAAGAGTGAAAAGAGAGTGACAGCTATTGAGTATCTCCATATGCGAGGCATTCTCTTTGGCTCTTTTTAAAAATCTTGTAACATCTATGAGGCAGGTAGTTCAGCTTGCCTCACAGGTGATAGCAGGAGGCAGAGAGGGACTTACTCTTAACAGCATGGGCTTGCCTGCCCTATGCAGCACCTTTTCCCAAACTATGTTCTGCAGAACAATATTTTTTTGTAAAATTTAGCGAAAAAGATTTTCAAAGTCAATGTTATATGATAGTGAAAAAGCCAAGCTCATTTCCAATTTAGTTCCTTCCATTTCTCTCTTTCTGAAATTCTCCTGTCTTACAACTTTGTAGGACTCTTTCTTATAGAAGTCTCCAGATTTTTCCATCAAAAGGAGCCTCTTCTCACCAGTTAATCTTGACCAGTTCACTGTGTTGTATTTTCTCCTTAAAACTTAACATTATCTCAAAGTATTTTGTTTATGTCTTTGTTTATACATTTATTTTCTGAATAAATAAATAGCACTTGGTTGTCAGCTCCATGAGAGCAAGGTTCTAACTATCATATCCAATACTACATCACCAGCACCAAGAATAGTCCCTGGTACACAAGAAGTGCTCAATAAATAGTTTTTGAATTATTGATTTTGCATAACCTTGTACACAGTGCACATTGCCTATTAAGGGCTCCCAGCAGTATTACAGTAAGTGAATCTGTTTAACATAGTTCTGCCTCGTGTCTCCACAATGCATGCAATCATTTTTCCCTAATTTCATCAGCATCTCTTTTAATTTGCATTCAATTTTTAAAAATCATTGGTAAATGTTTCCACAGTGAAACCCAAAAGGACCCATATTCAAAAATGCTACCCTCTTCATCTGCCAAAAGTCCTATTCAAAGGAAAATGTCACCAAGAAAGACTTATTATGGGAAGCTATTGTCAGCCATTACCATCACACCCAGAGTGAGTCTGCCAACTTACCTACCTGAGAGCCTTGTGTAGAGGGACTGGATCCTGAGGGAACATCATGGGAGGAGGGAAGGAAGCCTGTAAGGAAACACTCTACCCTTCCAGGACCACAGTGAGCACGCTGGCCTGGGAGGGGCCTGAAAGGAAAGGGTTCCTTGGTGAAAGGAGCTTTCACACATTTTTCTCCTTGACCAGCCATGGCTGATATGTTTATTACATGGTTATCTTTTATCCTCCAATTTAGTGTGTATAAGTGAAAAGATATCAGAGTTCTCACTGTTGGTTTCTTAGTTTGCTTGAATGCGAATTTTATTTTAGCTATTTCCTCCTGGGAACCAAAAAAAATCACCCATTTACCCATTTCATTTTGCTGAGAGAGTAAAGAATACACGCAGCCCTAGCTGGTTTGGCTCAGTGGATAGAGTGTCTGCCTGCAGACTGAAGGGTCCCAGGTTCAATTCTGGTCAAGGGCAAGTACCTCGGTTGTAGGCTTAATCCCCTGCCCTAGTTGGGGCCCCTATGGGAGGCAACCAATCAATGTGTCTCATCAATGTTTCTTTCTCTCTGTCTCTCCCCCTCCCTTCCACTCTCTCTAAAAATCAATGAAAAATTATCCTCGGGTGAGAATTAACAAAAAAAGAGGCCACGCAGAGGCCACCAATGCTCTTATCAATAGCAATAGCACTAACGCCACTAACCAATCCTTGAAAACACCTACTCTCCGGCCATTTATGTACATGATTCATGTAATGCTCATAGCAGCATTACACAGATTTGACAGGAGAAGATGCTGAGTCACAAGGAAATCAAATACTTGGCCCACATCAGGGTAGACAGGGAAGTAATTAGGATCCAAACCTACCACTGACTTGAAAATATGACTTGAAATCATGTTGTCTTCCAGTTCTGCCAGGATCCCGTGTCGTTTCTCTTAAATTAGTAAAAAGTGGAAAGGGGACAGATCAGGGCTCCACCTCTAGACAGCGTCCACCTGGCTCTGCAGTGTCATTTGCCACAGGGTTAGTTGATTTCACCCATACAGCTGGGAAATGGGGCATTCCTTGAGGACAAGCCAATGTAAAGAGGACAAGGAGAGAATCATGCTGGAGTTAAGATCTAATAAATTATCTTGATGTCCTTCATTGATGCTTCAGGGGGGAAAAATCACAACAGATATTTTTACCTGAATGGTTATTACAAGAAGAAAAAAAAAGCCATCATCTGGTTCTCCTTAAGTTTTCTAAGCATCAAGGAGCTTTGGGGACTGTCTGGAGGTTGGAATTGTCACCCACGTGCAAAAGGCATTTTATAGAGTTCATGTCAGTTTGTTTTTGTTTGTAAATAAGAATTTACATATATCCGCTTGATTTTGAGTCCCCTTACAAGATTTGACAGTATATTACACAGGGCAAATAAATTATATAGATGTCCACAGAAAATTCAGTTAAGTTACTGGCTACAGTCAGTCGAAACAATATCAAAGGAAAAAGAACAAATGGAAGTATTTTTAATTATACAGAGTTCTGACTAATCAGAGAAAATATACCAATTTACCTGCAGGGTGAACTTTTTACTTGAATTGAATTTCAAGAAGGAATAAATATTTTAAATAGGTTTCTTATATAAAAGGTTTCTTAGCAAATTAATTAACCGGTTCCACTAGGAGGGAAGCCTAGAGCATAGCAAATTCCAAATTCTTTGTTCTTAATAGGTTCTAGAATGCTAGTCATGCATTGATCACCAAATGATATTTTGGGAAACATTTGGAAAGCAAAGTAATACACAGATCTGGTCAGTTCTCTCCTAAGGACCCTTTGAGAATAAACTCAACCCCAGCCATTTATTGGCTTTGATAATGAGAAAAGTGAGTTGGGAATTACCAGATGTTAATGAAAACCTGTTCAAAGCTCTGCCTTGCATAGGAGGTTGTTCAGTTTATTCAAGTCTAATTTAGACTAGAGGCATGTTGCTTAATAATTATCCAGTGCTTCCCTCTAAAATGTGCTAGAGAAATATTCTGAACAACCTGTTTATTTTCTAAGTGTAGACTTGTATATAGACAGATTTATGATAGCCTTTCCCCAGCCAATAGGATTTCTGGGGGAGAATGGATTGAATAGGAACATTTACAAGCCATGCATTTTTTATTTTGATCTTTAGAAAAATCAAATGATACTGGGAAATAATAATCACAATAATGCTTTAAATTTGTGTAGTATTAACTAGATACAAAATAACTCATTTGGTATTTACAAGTTGAGCGTATTCTAAACCGTGGTTCTTTGACATTTTGAAATGTGCCTTTTTTACCAATTGAAGTTGAGCCTTTGAGACCACCAAGTGGTTTGATTACTTATTCTTGTATTTATGTATTCCAAGGATATCTATTGGACACAGAAGCAAGTGCTAGGAATGCAGAAGTAAGCAAGAGAACTTCAGTGTAAGAGGCAATAAATATTGAATTGCAAAATTCATTATTTCATGATGATTGTGATAAGTGCTCTAAACATTAAGTACAGGGAGCTATGTTAGTGATTACAAGAAGATTTGACCCAATCTTGTATTCAAAGGAGGGCTCCTGTGGGGAAGTGGTAGTTTACATGAGCTCTGAAAAAGAGGTAGCAATTAAGAAATGGAAAGATTATTCCAAGTAGACGAGAAATAAAGTATGAATGCCTGAAGGCAGGATAAAGTTGTCCAAGTTTCATGATCCAAGAATTTAATGAAAACAGGCATGGCTAGACTAAAAAAGTATGTGTGTGGAAAGGGTTTTCAGGGGAGGGGTTACAGAATAGTCAACATGAGATAAGTGGTGGCCAAATAACACAAATGCTTGCTATAGATTTTCATCTGTGTTCACACAGAGCAATGAATGCTGATTAAGCACTTACTGTGTGCCAAGTAGTATTTCATGACTTCACGTACTTTAAACTTCACAACAACCCTATGATGAAGAGCCTGATGTCATCCTCATTTTGCCCATTGAGCAGACTGTGGAGAAGTTTTGGTCACTGTCCAGGATCACACAACGAGGACCTGAGTAAGTTAGGAAAGGACACAGGTGATTTTGCTCGAAGGCCTTCTCTCTTAACACTACACTGAACATTGCCAAGCTCATGAAGGCTTTGAGCAGGGAATAGATGTATCCACTACCCACCCTTGCATGGGAGTTGGTGGGTTCCTGTCAGTGAACATCGATTAAAGACAAGTGATGAACAAGGCACCAAGGTAGATGTGATTTCTCATATGCTCATATCCAAAATTATTCAAATGGACCCTGAAAGAAGCAACAGAAAAACCAAGATTAAAGGGACAGTGTATAAATGTAAAGTTTGTATAGGAATAAACTGTAACAATTTAATTAAAGTGGTATTTCAACAGGCATGGATGGGCAGAGAATATGAATGAGGTAACAATCATGATGATGATATGAATCAGTGCCTTTAATAGTATCTCATTTTACTGAGTGCTGTAATTTCACTGGAGCCTCACAATGACTTGGTAACGTGGTCAGGACAGGGATAATTCCTACTTTATAGGGTGAAATACTTCTTTTTTTAAAAAAATTAAATCTTTATTGTTCAGATTATTACATTTGTTCCTCTTCACCCCCCATAACTCCCCTCCTTCCAGTTCCCACCCCACCCTCCGCCCTCACTCCCCCCCTGAAGTATTTCTGCCAACTATACCTACTTGTGATGAAGTAAGATTTCACTGAATGCTGGCTTTTATACAATGTTGTCTATATAGGAAGAGCCTATAAAATAAGGGCACACAAGTACTGTAAATGATAGAGTGAAACATTTATAAACTTTTCCCATACACAAAGGGCAATAAAAAGAGTAAAAGAGATAATATCTAATTTTTTCTTGTGGTAAATTTATACTTAAAGCACCTTGAGGCACCTAACCACAATCCTGCCCTTAAGAATGTACCGCTTGGTTTTTCACATTTTCCTAGCATATGCAAGTATTAGGAGATTATTCAAGATTCTTTGGAAGGCATGATACCTTTTTAAAATTGAAAGCTAAGGAAATTAAGTGAGTTTGGTTAATTTAATTAGTTGTCACCGCTTGTTTTAATTTTTTTTTCCTATATAGAAGTAACTAATTACTTGAGAGTACCAAAAAATTGTGTCAGTATACAAATGCCTTTTATTTTACCATGACTCATATTTTAAAAGGGAAGTGTAATCAGTCTTGAATTGTGACTGAGGCCAATATGCTAATAAAAAAAAACAGAAAATGGCTTCTGCTAGAGTAAGCCAAAGTCACTGACAAGAAATTACTCTATGTGTGCCTGTGTGCCTGTGTGTATAATTTATTTATTTAATAATAAATTCTGTCATTTATTTTCAGAAACCCGAGTTTCTGATGCACATAGTGCCCAAGGTAACAGCTCTACTGTAGACCTGACAAACCCCAATTTTGCTCACAAGTTCTGATATCTCCGGGTCATGAACCCTGTGAAAAAGATCAATGAAAGAATATACAGTTTCCACTTTGACTTACTGTCCATTTTGGCCTGAGTTTTTTTCCTTCATTAGTCCCAGGCATAAATCCAACATGAGATTTATTTCTCACTCATGGCCACTCCTTTCTTGGCTGTCTTTCTCTTACTTATGGACAATAAAAATAATGTCTGAACAAATGTTGAATCCCACTTGAACCCTTATTCACCTTGCATAACAGATGATCAAGTTATATGACAGCTTTAGCACACATTTCAAATGAGATTCTCACAATTTATCTGCATTGAAATAACTTTCTAGGCTCAAGGTGGAACACCTCTTGCCAGGGGTGCCACATCGGCAAACCCAAAAAGAGATAACTTTTGTATCCCTTTAAATTCTCAGCTTGAGCCCTAACCGGTTTGGCTTAGTGGATAGAGTGTTGGCCTGCGGACTGAAGGGTCCCAGGTTCGATTCCGGTCAAGGGCATATACCTTGGTTGCGGGCATATCCCCAGTAGTGGGTGTGCAGGAAGCAGCCTATCAATGATTCTCTCTCATAGTTGATGTTTCTCTCTCCCTCTCCCTTCCTCTCTGAAATCAATAAAAAAAATATATATATGTTTAAAAAAAATTCTCAGCTTGAACAGAAACACAGTATTTCTAGTCATCCAATCCCCAGAGGCCAAGAAAACAGGGCCTTCTCACCCCAAACTATATGGTCCCAGCCAATCAGATATTTTCTCTTTGTCCTCTTTCTCGTTCTTTATTGTTCATCCAAAAGAGTTCTCTGCCTTCTGCCTCATTTTGAAGTTATCTACAGGAGATTGTCTATTTCATGAAGTGTTAAGTAACATTTTTTGTATCAATTGAAGAGTTTCCTTTAATTACTTTTTCACAGTTTTTGGTGACAAGGAATGAAACCCAAAGCTGACTGCTAACAGCCTTTGGCCTTCTCGACAACAAGATACACAGACGGGTGGCTGCTGTTATGAAGGGTTATGGGTAAGTCACTCTCAGATCTGAGTTCCACTTGTGAGAAGTTTTCTGAGCTAAACAAACTTTATTTTGATTGATTGATTGACTGATTGTTCCTGGAAACGTTCTGGAGTTTTGAAAAGGTTCTGGGATAGTTATCTCAGGAGTCCACAATCAGTGGCCACAGATAGAGAACTCACAAGCCCAAGGTCCACAGCATAAAAACCTGAAGCATGTGGGAAAACCAATGAAGAAAGTCAGACTGTGTTGACCATTAAAATCAAGTCAGGCTATTAAAGGCCATCAGGACTCTGGCCACTATAAGGAAATCTCATGAAAGGGATAATAGATCTCTTGCTAATGGGAATCTTGGAAATCAAAGCTGCAGTCGGTGGGCACAGGTTGAACTCTTAAAAGCTGGGAGAGCACTCTCTGCCTAACTCTAAGACTCCGTGCTGGGATAAGCTGGGCACAGAACAGGTTGGATCCACTCTGGGTCACCCTCACCCTCAAGAAAACTTCCATGCGATGACACACATTGAAAATCACCACAACCCCCCAACCCAGCGGCACATCCCTCTTGGGTTTTAATTTATCTTTGAGAAACACATGGCTTAGCTAAAGAAATGGGACCCTTGAAGTTTCAAACAGTTGAATGTGCCACTTGCTTATTTTATGTCTAAGTCCTGTGGTCCCAAAGCTGTACATATCTACAAAGATGGCAAAACCTTAAGAAAACCTAGAATTACGATGGCCACTGTGGGACTGATTCAGTTAGACAAGGTTGTTCATTTAAGGTGTACACTTGAAAGCACGGGTTCCCAAATCAAAGAGAATGAGACACCTATTTTAATTGGCAAGCAGAAGCCTCTAAAATGCATAGGATTCCAAAATAGCTTCATCAAGAGATTCATTGCAATGGCTAATAAAAAATTAAATATGTGGGAGGTACCTAAGACAAAAGACCATATGATGGACGTGACTCCTCATAAGCTCCTCTATCTTCGCTGACTTGAGTACTCAGGCTACTAACCCTCTATCCACTCTGCAGGATCCCAAGACTGTAAACAAAAGTCCACTAAATTTGTGACCTGGCAGCTGCGGTAGCTCTAAGGCTAAAACCTGAAACTCTTGGGCCTCCCTCGTTGCACCTTCTGAGGGGTCCATCACAAAACACTGACCCAGAAATTAGTGTATCGTTTATAATAAAACAAGACAGTAGAAAAAAATGTCCTTGAAGGTTTTGTCAAATCCTTCCATACCAACTCGAATGCCCCATATCTACCCTGGAAGGAGGGCTCCTGCATGGGCTCTACCCAAAGTGGACAGGAATCCAAGGGGTTCTCTTATTCAGGGCTCCAAGCGATTCCCTTAAACAGCCAAGGAAAAGCTAAAATAAATATCAATGAAAACCTTACCAAATTCTGGTAGATAACAGAGCTTACACTCTCTACTTTCAATCCCACTCACTCTGGAGCCTGCAGACAAAATCCTGGGAAAGCTGGCCAAAGCCAGCAAAGGGTGAGAATTTGTACCAGAGTCAGCTCCCCTGGATCTCCGCAGTGTCCAGTTGAGAAAGGAAAGTGGAACTATGTTGTGCCTTTCTTTCCAAGTTCAGACTCTTGAGAATTTGGTTCCCAGGTGCCCACTGGGTGTGGATGGTTTCACTCCCAGGGACAGCCATTGCTTCTTGTTTGGTGTTCTGAAAACCTGGGACAGGCAGGTTGTTGGTTCTTACATATGCAGAAAGCTCACCCATTAGGTTGGCGGCTCCAAAAATGGCCGGACAGAAATGTGAGTTACACTTCATTTGTGGTGAGGATCCTGCTGACTGCTGCCAGGTCTCCGGAGAAATGTCTCGGTTTTTCTTTCTGTTGGCTATCTTTGGGGGTGACTCTGGACTTTGGGTGGGTAATATCTTCTGTGTTTGTTTAATACTGCCAGAAATACTTACCATTTCTTCCTGCTGAAACTTGTCAAGGTATTTGGAAATGTTGTTTAAAGTAACTGTGGTAAGAAGTTGGGCAAATTGGAAGCCGATATTCAGAGCCTGATAGGAAGTAATTTTAGGCCTTCTCCCCTAAGCTACATAAAAATGTGTTCCCAAAGAGGGAAAAAAATTCCAAAGACAAACAGCTCTACATCTAGAAGAGAGGAATCATTTGATTTCTGTCTTTGTTGAAGATCTCCTTAATATAGGAAACAAATTGAAGATAATATTGTTGAATGGGTGGCTCGGTGCCTTCCTAGGTGTCATTTAGGTTACAACCCAATTCTTTGAGGAATTAAAACAACTGCCCTACAAATTGAGGACAACTTGTCCAACTTGTCTAACAAATTGAGTCTTTACAACAACATAAAAACCCACTTACCCTTTTATAATCCCCCAAATCTCCATATTCATTTCAAAAGGCTTGTAGGTATTGTGTGCCAAATAAGTCTGGACTGCATCCTGAACATTTTAAATATGATATGAGATTTGTTTTAATTCTTTGGAGAATGTTGATAAATGTTTGTTTTAGCAGGCCATAAACACAGTTTGGTTCCAGCCACATATTCAAATCAGTCTTTTGGAATGTTATTATTTCAATGTCACTTCTGTTTTTAAAGTCTTTGAGTGTTTGCAGGATCTGTCCTATGTATGTGCCACCTGTGGCCACTCTGAGAGTTGAGAGATGGTCTATTGCTTATTACAGTTCTCAAAGTCTGTAGTATATTGTTGATGATTAGATCCATGCATGTGTAGCTCTGGGCTGAGCACAGGTGTCCATAAACAACTATGTTGGGTCACCTTTTTGAGCTCTGTGATCTTTCTGGTACTTTGTTCCCCTTAAGCTCCCCCTTTTTAGGCCTTTGGCCAAAAAGCAGGGACTTTATTTACCTTGCTCTGCCATGTACTTCCCTGAAATGCACTCATGTCTTGAGCCAAGGGGCTGAAAAGCAGAGAGAGAGAAAACAGAGTTTCATCCCTACCCTCCTGGCCCACATCTCCTCTCAGTGGAGAAACTTCCTTCCTCTTCCTCAGAATTTTATCTGATTACATGTCCCTTCTCCACCCCCCCTCCCCCATCATGCCAGGGGACCCTGTCCTACTCTTTAAATATAAACTAAAGGACGTCTCCTGGAACTCCTTCTGTCTACCCAGAAGTATTCTTTGGGGTTCATAATAGGGGCTACATCACTGCTATTTTGACTCTGGTAATCTTCCTCAATTCACCCACTATCACTTCCATTTACTATTAAGAAATCTCAAATAGCTGCTCCAACGCTCTGCTCCATTTTTGAAGCTATAATCAGTAAGAGACAGAATGGATGTGTGCTTAACCCATCTTACCCAGAGCCAGCCCTCCCCTCATTAGCATTTTACAAATTCTAAGATGTCTTGAAAGAGACTACTTTTTTAAAAAATTTTGTTTTATTGCATAAAGTATTACAAAGAGTATTTTTTAACCCATATTTTCTCAAACATATTTAACCTCAGCACCCATTTTCACCTAATGTTTATTAAAAGCTTACAGAACCATTATTTCTTGGGAATACATTAAAAAAAAACAGTATTTAAAATAAAACCAATATATTTTTTAAATCCTTAAACTATTGGTAATTTGTTTTTGCTCAACTGCTGTGAAAATAAATGCATGAAGATCATGTGGCATTATCAACATATTCTGTTAGGTCTGTTTTCAGAAAAATAATGCCTTCAGATAGAGGTCATATTTAAGCATCCCAAGTGCATACAGATTTGTCTATTATCCACTTAATATTATCCTAATATTCTAAACTCAAAGTGTATTGAGAATCATTATTCACTTAATTTAGCTCTCTATGTTGATTCTACAGATTTAATGCACAACTTCCACCTGGCTCATATAAAATATTGTGTTATATGAATTTTATATAGAGAAACTGCTATATCTTAAGTGTTTGTGTCCTCCCAAAATTCAAATATTGAAATCCTCACCTCCAACATGATGGTATTAGGAAGTGAAGATTTGGGGAAGTAATTAGATCAAGAAAGTGAAACTTTCATGAATGGAATTAGTGTCAAAAGAGCCTCAGAGAAATCCTTTGCCACTTCTGCCATGTGAAGTTACAGTTGGCCAATGAGAAGAGGGTTGTCAATGGAGACCAAGTCTGCTGGTGCCTTGACCTTGGACTTCCCATCCTCAAGAACCCTGAGAAATAAATTTCTGTTGTTTGCCAACTTAATGATATTTTTGTCATAGTGTTCAAATGGACTAAGACAGGGACATAGTGACAGATTTAGTGCTAAAATCTAGTCAAGGAAACCATGGGTATGGGATCCACCTTTGTGAGTGAATTCAGCCAGGCCCAAGTATTCTATAAGCATGTGAACAGTGGGTCCTCTGCTTTTACATCTCTACCAAACAGAGGGGCCTGTCAAAGGACCCCAGTATTTTGTTTCATTTTATGGTGCCACACATACAAAGACAAATTAACAGATATCATGGGACTGGACATCCTATTTCTATTTATGATGCATGAATTATTGAATGACTTCTCTTGACCTAGACACCTAAAATATCCTTTGCCTTCTTTGACAAAGCTGTACAAATATCTGCACTATTGATTTTTTTCTTATTGACCTCTTCAGAAGAGTCACAATTTAATTTGGGCCAGTTTGTGGTTATCAGTTATGAATTCAGAAATGATGACATAAAGCACTGCTTTATGCAATATCATTTCACCATAAAACATGAATCAGAATTCCTCTCTTTGGTGACTAAGCATTTGTTAATAACACATGGGCTCGCTCCAATACAGTGTCTGAGGCTATATTCAATAGCAAGTGCTTTCTTCAAGGGGTTTGGCAGAACGTGTAGCTCTTTAAACATTATGATTTTCAGAGCACGTTGATAGTAAGAATTCTACTTTTGTTTCATAACTAAGATTTTTAAAAAAACAACTTTGCGTGCATTTTGTTTGTGTTCCTGTCTCTTTAAGAAATACTGAGTTCCGGTTTTCTTGTCCCTCCCTCTGGAATTCTTGCTATGCAAAACATATAATTTGCATGTGTATATGTGTGTGGGGGGTGTGTGAGAGAGTACCAGATTTTCTGCATAAACTATTTTATTAAAAATATTCAAATCCAAGGGGTGTGTAGTAGTATAGCAAGAGAAGCATTTATACAAGAGAGCTTCCTCATTGGTGGGCAATAGGTAATTTCTTATTTATCCTACTTTTACTTAACTCATATCTAAATTTAGAGGAGAAAGCAAAAGATATTAAATAATGTTATTTAAAAGATATTAAAATATTAAATAATATTTTCCAAAACATTCTACATAAAATATTGCAGTATGGTGCAAAAGATGATCTGTGTGATGACATAGAAATATTTAGAGTTAGGCACACCTACATTCATATCTAGTCTAGCAATAATTTATAAGAGTTTTAGTTTACATTATATCTAGTGAGGATAGTAATACATTCCTTGCAAGGTCATTGAGATATTAGAGGTAATATGTATAAAGAACTTGGTAATATTAATAATCATTAGTATACAGTATGAAATATACCAAAAATGTGCCTGATACAAAGTAGCAGCTCAATAGTTAAAATTAAGCCCATTTAATATTATTCTTTAACATGTGTCTAAACTGATATTAGAAATAATATGAAATTTTGCTTGTCAAGTGAGATTTTTTTTTATTCCATCTTGGGCTTGATATTTCATAGATTTAAACAATCAATATTTCCTTTAAAATATGTCACTTACACTAAGGCTCTTTTACATTTTCCCTATACTTATCTTTTGATGGTGTCAAATTGTTTTTTAAAAGAAAGTGAAATATTGGTTGAGATCATTTGTCAAATAGTTTGTCAAAATAATTTGTATGGGCATAAATTTCCCTTTAATGAAAATTTTAAGGAATCAATTACACTCACTCATATTTTCTTTTCATCTCTCTTATATTCACACAAAAATTTAAAGATTAGAAAACTTTGGGGTCTGGAATAAAACTAAATTTCATTGTAAATTATTAAAATTACGATTTTTCCAGGCTTCAATATTCTAATAGGAGAATAGAATCAGATATTTTGTTAAATAATTATCAAGAACAAGCAGGAAATCATTGCATCTGCCTTCAAGGCTTATCAATGAAGAGGATCTTACATTACATTCAAGAAGGAAAAATTACCCTAATTCTGCAATTAAGGAAATTATGTGGGGTTTTTTTTTTAATCCAAATTGCCTATTCATTCGATCATAATAGAGATTTATATAGTCTCAACTATCTACTATGCACTCTATTCAGTGCTCTGGAGATACAATAATGAATTATACCTAGCATGTACCTTCAACAAGTTAAATATTTAGTGTGGGAGATAAAGTACTCTAGTGAGTACAGTGGTTAGGGGGAAGCTGAGTGTGGGAGTGGTTGCTCATGATCTTTGAGGTGCTTTCTTTAATCTATACTTGACACCATGGCTGAGATTGGACTATGTTCTCTACAGCAAAGATACTACTGTCCTATTCCTGTCTCGGCCCATGAGAGCCCCTGCCATGATGAGCCACTGCTGTGGATAGGGGTGTCAGAATTGATGAATTTGCTGTTGTACAAACAAGGAGGTTTTGTGTGGACATTCAAGACAGGACATCATCTCTGTTACATTATTTAGTTTACTGTTTTCTCATATTTGTTCCCAATGCAAGAGAATTAACTTCCCCCATTCAGTATTTGGTATATTGTGTTTCAGAGAGTCAGTCATTGAGCTTCACTCTACCTTTTACCCTTCTAGATCCGATGATCACCGGTTTACCTTTTAACACCTCTTTAATTTCTGACTTGCTTTTAAGAGGTGATCTTTTTGAAGGAGGCAATCACTTGTAGTTTAAGAATTCCAAAAAGGCTCTACATGGAAGGGTGATTTTTAAAGGTACAATAAATAAAGATAGAGAATAAAATGTACCAGGCAGCCCAGCTAGCGTGCTCAGTGGTTGAGCGTCGACCTATGAACCAAGAAGTCATGGTTTAATTCCCGGTTAGGGCATATGCTAGGGTTGCGGGCTCGATCCCCTGTGTGGGGTGTGCAAGAGGCAGCCAATCAATGACTCTGGTGTTTCTATCTCTTGCTCTTCCTCTCTGAAATCAATAAAAATATTTTTTAAATGTACCAGCCAAAAAAAACAGTGCCAAAAATGGACACATATGTAATATCCTTTGTAATAAATAATAAAATTAAAAAAAAAAAAAGAAAAAAAGAAATACAGTAAGTGTCCCCTAAATTAGGTACATATACAACGGTTCACAATTGTATACAACCGTTCACAATTAATTCATCACCTGTATGCAAATGGTGCCTAAGCAAAGTACTGTTGGTACCTTAAGCAGACGAAACAGGCAGCACACAGCTGTTTATTTTGTAAATACTAGTATGTGCTTAGCATGTTCTGATGACAGAGAACTTTTCAAAAACTCCACAAATTTCAATTCAGCAGAATTTGAGGTCATCAGTGTTTGGTATCCCAAAGTGTGGAGAGGAGGATTGAATAAAAAAGAAAATTCTATATGACACAGTTAGAGATAATGGAATATAACACCACGCCAGTGAATTTTCAGCATTTGGGAAATAAACATGTTCTTTCCAGGAAAAAAAAAAAAAAAAAAAAACAGTGCCAGTCAGAGACCCTAGTATGAGAAATTAATAAATACATTTTTATAAGTGAAATAAGTATTCAGGGTTGGTAAATACATAGAAAAAGAAGTAATGGGGCATAAGCTTGGAAAGGGAGATGGTAATCATACATTGGGTTGGATGTAATTTATTAGACAACGGAAAACCATTTTGCAATGGAGAATTAAATGATTAATTCTGTGCTTAGAGAAAATTAGTGTGGAAGTTGTGTGTAGAAAATAGGAATAGATACATAAATTATATTATGAAGAAATGGAAGTACCAAAAGCAACCGGGGAAGCAGTGTACAAGCTCAGAGGAACCAGTGATCGTCAAAGAGAATAGACAGGGAAGACAAAATCCAGCGGTAAAGAGGAAAGGATTTTGTGGCTGAAAATGTGGCTACTTGTAGCTGAAATGATTGGGAAGTGTGAGCAACAGCAAAAAAATGCAACGATTTCTCTGACAATTTCTGGCCCAAGTAACTGAAAGAATGATGCTATCATAAATAAAAATGTCAATGTTTGGGGGAAGCAGAATGAGTTCATTTTTGTATCTGTTAAGTTTAAGGTCCTAGTAAAAAAAAAAAAAAACCCTGCAGAATATAGAAATAGATCTGACAGCTGTGAGAGCAGGATAAGCACTCTGCAGAGAACGCGCTTGGGAAGGGGAAACCTCGAGGACAAGCAGATTGTGAACGGAGAAATTAGGAGATGATGGCAGTAATGATCACCATGGCAAGAGGATGGCGCTGATGGTAACAATAAAAATTACACTTAAGGAAAACATAACAAATAGAATGTGGAAAAGGGAAGATCAAGCACAAAAAAGTTTCAAGCAAATGGTAAAATAGGCGAATATTCTGGAGACAAGGAAAGCTCACAAAGGAAGGTGGAGGTAGCCACCAGGTGTGCAGGCAAAGGAGAAGGAAAACTTGGGAGGTTAGTGCAGAACCAGCTACTAGGGAGCCTATCAAAGTGGTGGGCTAAGAATTTAAATGGCAAGAGGTGGAAAGGCGGCAGTGAAGTTCAAGTAAGTGTAACGACTTTTTCAAGATGTGTGGCAAGAAGAAAAGAGCTTAAGGATATATAATGACGGAAGAAGATTTTACTTTGGGTGGTGGGCACACAGTGCTCTCTGCCTCTTATAATAATAATAGAAAAAGAGCCCTAACCGGTTTGGCTCAGTGGACAGAGCATCGGCCTTTGGACTAAAGGGTCCCAGGTTCGATTCCGGTCAAGGGCACATATCTCGATTGCAGGCTCCTTTCCGGCCTGGACCCTAATCAGGGCTCATGCAGGAGGCAACTAATTGATATATTTCTCTCACATTGATATTTCTCTCTGTCTTTCCCAGTCTCTTCGATTCTCTCTAAAAATCAATGGAAAAAAATATCCTCAGGTGAGGATTAAAAATAATAATAATAATAATAATAATAATAATAATAGAAAAAGAATGGTCACTTGAGGGAGGGGTTGTTTTTAGAGAGAAGAGACCTAAATGCTTGTGTTTGCAGGCAGATGGTAACAATATACAGGTAAAAATAAATATATTTTAGAAAAGAACTCTGAGAGAGTCATTCACAAACAAAGTACTAAGAGAAAATAAGAGAATGGGAGTAGAAAGCATATGGGTTGGAACTGGTTACAAGGAAGAATATCAAAAGAATGGGAGGATTTGAATGGAAGAGATGTAAAATTATAAGGGTTCAAAAGATGTTGCCACGATCAGAGAAAAATATAAGTGACGTCTTCTGAGAATGAGAGGATAGATCATTGAGATGGAGCTTAAAAATACTGGCACACTTTTGTGGTAAACTGCTGTGGTTGGTAGAATTGATTATAAAAACTGCCTAGGAATGGAAAGGGCTCACATCTCGTGTCCACCCGTTCAACACAGACACCAAGCATTTGTAGTGGATGCTTTTGTGAATTATTGCAGGAATAGTCAATCTAGTTTAGTACAAGAAATAGTGCAAGCAAGTGATAAAACTCATCCAGATTCTGGGACTCTGGCTGCACAAGAGAAATTCAAGGCCGTCAGGGGTCCTACAATTCTGATAAAGGTATTGTTGTGATAGCGACCAAACTGGTAGGGAAACTAACAAAAGCGCCAGAAGGTGACACCACAGCCTTTGGTGGGGAGGAAGAATTAAGGGCCTCCAAGCTGTGATGATTGTGGAAAATCCGGCAGGAGTGATCATGTGGGCGACTTTACAGGTTGATAAATTGTGATTAGAAGTGGCACCTTAGACTGCCGGGCAAAGACCCGAAGTAACGTCTGATGTGATCAGACCGAATCCGCTCTGCTTAACCTCTCAGTGCTGAGGTGACCCCGACCCCATCCTGCGCACCGTGTTTTCTGTGTATCGCAGTCACTTCCCATCGCATCCGGTGCATGTCATGTATTTCTGTATGACTTTCAAAGCTGTTTCTCCAGCTCTTCCATCACCTCCAGCTTCATCATTTACATATCCAGCTGCATATCCCACACCGCCAGCTGGATGTCATTTTAAAACCAAACTGTCATTTCAAACCCTCTCTGGGCAGCACCGATGCTGCATTCTTTTGCGAGGCCAGTTTCTGTGTCGTCCTGTGGTGCTCCCGTGCAGAAGTCCAGACTCCAGTTTCATCACAGGAGCCCAGGCAGGAGCCGTCATCCACCTGCCCCGGCCGGGGCACATGTGGCTCATCTTCCCTTTCCACGCTGACTCAGCTCCCCACTATGCCATCTCTCCCTGTCCACAACCTTCCTGGCGGCACCAGGGCAAACTGGCTGCCTTGGGCCTACGCAGAGATCCAGCAGGGATGGCAGCCAATCTTTCGGTGTATATGACCGAGCTTTAAGAATGAGTCTTTCGAAGATTCACGCACTGCCTTAGCTTCAGGAAAGAAAGCCAGGTGAGAATATCTCTTGTGACCCCATCCAAGAGGAAAAACAAGGAGCTAGACTTTCCTCACGAACACTGTGCTCTCTGTCCAGCTCTGTGTTCTTCTCCTTGAGTCCAAATGGCCAAGGACACCATGCACTGACCCGGTATAGCCGCCCTCTCCCCTGATGCGCAACCGAGTCTGGTGCTGAGAAGGGGAGGCCTCTTTCAAGTCAGCCCAAGCAGATTTAGTAACCTTGTCTTCAAAAGCCCTCTACATGTTTATCACAGACTGCAAAAGTACCTGCTGTCACACATAGTTTCTTGAAAATGTTCACTAAAGTTAGACGTAATTTAGTAGTCACACTTAGTGTGAATAAGGGAGATACATTTTACTTATAATAATATTAATAAGTTTTATATGGTAGACAAATTAAAAGTAATCCAAGCCAGAAAAAAGTAATCTTCAAACAATGTTAAATTCATAAAATACATTCATAACTACAAATTTTATCAAAACCATGAACTTAAGTGGTCATAATGAAAGGATGTGATGTTCTTGAAAAAGTCTAGCTACCGTATGTACAAATGATCTGAAAGTTAAAGATTGGTCAATTTTAAAGTAGGGAATCATTGTTACTGCCCAGTTGTGCTGCTAAATGTTTTTAAAAATAACCATGAGAGGATACATGACATATCTAAAAATTTCTTTGATTTCTGTATTATTTAACTCTACTTTTTATATTGATGGTTAATATTGAATTTCTTCCCTTTCAATTTCTTGCAGAGGATGGGTGGTTAAAATTGTGGATTATAATTTTCAGAACTCTAAACACATGTATACTATACTCATAAATACATACATATGTACACTGTCATTAAACTATGAGTAGCAATGTTGTTTATTAAACTTTTTAAGAGGATAGCATCTTCATAAATACTTTTCCTTAAATATCAACTTATTAAAACACTAGTGTTATTTATTTTGTGCATTGTATATCTGGATTCCATATCTGGAGCATGAGGTAGAAAACACTTCACCCAGGAAAATTATTTTCTGGACAAAGGGCTCCTGGAACCACAAATGCCATTTTAACACCTGAAAATCTTGAGGTCTTAGCCCTGCAGTTGTCAAACTCACTAGCAAAGATACTATGTGAGATAAACAAAAGCCATATAATCACAACTTAAAAACTAGGCATGATGGATAAGTAATTTGACAGTTTAGCATTT
The DNA here is from genome assembly GCF_000327345.1 of Myotis davidii. NCBI lineage: Eukaryota > Metazoa > Chordata > Mammalia > Chiroptera > Vespertilionidae > Myotis > Myotis davidii. Next base: position 2,296,949 of record NW_006283588.1, read on the forward strand.
ATTGAGACAACTCAAGAACATTTATGTTATTGTTATAATCTGAATGTGTTTGAAAAGTGTTTAGAAGCTCTAAGATGAATGCCAATGTCTCCAAATTATAGAGAATATTATTTCACTCTCTATAAGTTGGTTAATACAAGGTTAATACAGATCTCACTGCATACGACCCAGATATAATATTACTTCTAATAACCATCCTTGCCTGCAGTGCTTAGGGGAGACAGAAGTAGTCGGTGAGCGCTCTGCAGACATAAACACTCTTTGTTTGAAAATTAAAATGTTCAATTTTAATATTTCTCCAAAATGATCAGGAGTGCCTAAAGAATGCATACAAAATATTCGGCACGGAATAAATAGTTCTTAAACAAACACAGGTAATGGGCAAATAAATATGTGAAGACTGATATGCTGGGCATTAACTATGCCTTCAGAAGGAAAATCAGTTGCATGACTTTATGGCCATGCCACTTGTTAACTTTATTTATTTTTTTGCCAAAAAACATTTTTATTCCACTTAATTTCCCATTTTAACCCAGAATTGATTTCTTGTGGTCAATTCAAAGGGTGAATATATATAAAATAAATTCCAAGTAATATATTTTAGGATATGAACACAATATCAAAGCAGGATTTTCAAAAGTACTTCTCAACAACGACGATATGAATCTCACCTTTGACATGATGGATGAGCACACACTGAGACTGAGGTCTCCTTCCTCAACACAAACCCCTAGAAATAATGGAAGTATAGGTTTTATAAAAGAGCTACATAGTTAATTTTTGGAGGACCAAAAAGCATAGAGAATATCCACAAAACCAAAAGCAGAAAGGAATAAATTAGAAAACGGTATCCTAGAATATAAGCCAGAGGACAGAAAGTACAGCCAAGAAAGGTAGAGACAACTCCAGCGAGGTCCGATAAACCATAAACAGGCCAGCAGAGGCCCACACAGGGACACATGTCAGTATCTCAGCCAGAGCAACCACGGAGGTGGCTCCTGTCCACCATTCCCGCTCCAGGTACAGGCAGCCACTGCATGCCTGTTTCCTGTTACTTTATTCAAATCCCATTTCATCAGAATGAAGGACAGTGTCTCATAAAATGTATTGAATGCATAGTTTAAGCATGTATTATAAGTCAGAACAGAAAGATTTAAGCTTTCTGGTCATGTGAATGACAATCAAACAAATATATTTGACAAATTCTCTCTATCTATCATCTATCTCTCCTCTCTCTCTCTCTCTCTCTCTCTCTCTCTCTCTCTCTCTCTCTCTCTCTCTCTCTCTCTCTCTCTCTCTCTCTCTCTCTCTCTCTCTCTCTCTCTCTCTCTCTCTCTCTCTCTCTCTCTCTCTCTCTCTCACACACACACACACACACCTATCTACTGCCCATCAGGTCCCAGAAGCCACATGGTGGCTAATTGACTACCACCTGATGAGGCCATTGCATCCCTTCTCCGTCATTGGTATGGAGGAGGGAGCCTAATGCTGGTGATACCGCCTGGAGAATGCTTTTGAATTTCTCTTTCTATCTTTTAATCCTATGAGCTACCAGAGAAAGCAGCACAGTGTCTACTGGTATATCTTCCACAGAATTAAAAGCAGTATTAACAGTAGTATAAAGAATAACCTTTTATCATTAGAGTGGTAAAACATCACCATTGTTACAAGTGTCAACCCAAGGGCAGGCTACCTAAGTTGCTGTAACTCCCACAGCAAGTCACAGAATTTCACTTCACTCAGTTTTCCTGGCTGTAAAATGGGTGGGAGTTATAATAGCTCCCACTTCTTGGGATTCATGCGGATGCATGAGTTAATAATATAAATAAAACTAATTTCCCAGTCCCAGTGTTTAAGGAACCATAGTTATTTCTTAAAATGAATTCCAGTAAAAATAAGAAAGGCTTTTTACATAGGATTTCACTCATTCTGTTTTGAGACTTGGGCCAAACACCATTCCTTGGTTTTTCTTTTTCCTCTTTTCTCTAACCTAGGCAGACTCCTTCAGGATTCCAGCTCATCTGCTTCCCCCATATGGGAGGCTGCTTGATAGGAGGAAGGCTTCAGTTGCTCTATCTCTAAAATAAAACTAAAAACCAATGTTTCTGAAAATGGATGACTTTCCAGTTGCCCATCTATATTGCCCATCTCTAAAGGCTCATTTTACCTTTAACTCTCATCCATAAATTCTAGCATGCTAAAAATTAGAAAGAGGAAAGGGCTTCATAGAAATGGAGAGAAGAAGTTGTACAAATAACATTTTCTATCCGGGACTGACCTACATCTCTCATTATTGCTTGCTTCTCCCAATTCTCAGAGACCTTTAGAACAGACTGGTGATGGCATCAGGGGACTCATTCAGAAAGAAGAGCAAGTGGAGTTATGTTAATTGAGAGCGTCCACACCAATTGTCTGAGGTTGTATAAGCAGTGTTTCTTTGTGGCTTCATCATCAGTCATTTGGTTGCTGTCTCAGATTCTTTCATACCATTCTCACCGGGATTTTGAGAAAATTAATGAGATTATATAACTGCTTTTTAAAAGAAGTTGCACATCTGGAGAGAAAGGCAGCCAGCATTAACTCTGACATTCCAGCAAAGGGCAGAGAAGGACCCCCTAACCCTTTGCGTTGAGTGTTTGCCATATTCATAACTGAAAACAGAAGATTGTATCTTGGGAGGATTACCACAGCTTTGAAACCCTTCTGAATTCCTCCTACAAAAATGCTTTAGATAGTTATTTCTCAATCCTAGAATGAAATTGTAGACTAAAATAGCTGAAAATGATTGCAGGAAATGGTGCCCTTGTAACTTTTGCAAATAAGATGGTCTTATAAAAAATGACAATTGCATGTAAAAAGTACTTTAAGTTGTTTAGTTTCTCTTATTTTATTGATTTTTTAGAGAGAGAGAAAGGAAGAGCGATAGAGAGAGAGAAATATCAATGATTAATCAGCTGCCTCCTGCACGGCCCTCACAGGGGATCGAGCCGCAACCCAGGCTCGTGCCCTGACCAGGAATCCAACCAGTGATCTCTTGGTTCCTGGCTCAAAACTCAACCACTGAGCTATACCAGCTGGGTGGTTGTTTAGTTTTTTCACTTATAGCATCTGAGTCTGATGCTACACTGTAGTCTCAGGTCCTTCACCCAAAACACTTGAATTTGTCCAGAGATAAATAGTTTCCAACTCATTCTGATAGATGGCTATCTTCCAACAGACTTTTTCTACTCTAAATGATACCAAAGCTTATTCCTTCAATTATTTCTATGCTCTTCAGAAGAGTGTCTTTCTGTGGATGGCACCATTCCGATACTTACAGAACAATGTTTATGAATTTGATTTCTAATGTTCAGCTTATCCTAAGTCTCAGTTTGAAAATCAATGCTATTATGTAGCTGATTCAGTAAAATACATAAGCCTTTTTAAAGACTTCAGATTTAGACTTTTCCACCATGCTTGATATCACCAGGGTAGAGTGAATCAAAGAAACTGTTATTGAATGATTAGTGAGAACTGTGTAGGATTTAACTGAAAGTAATAGTGTGACCTGAAGATCTGATAGGAATGAAGCAAACAAACTTTGCTACACTCCCAAACAATAATGAGCCTAGGAAGTGCTAACATGTCTATTAAGTAAAGATACTTTTCCATAACTCTAAGAGCTCTTTTCACAGACTATTTGATGATATCCACTCCACCACTTAATAACTCGCTTTATGTTAGTTCTCTTTCAGGAAAAAGGTTTCCACGGCCACCAAACAATAACTCTTGGTTGGTTAGGAAACAGTATTTTCTTTCCTGAATAAAACCTAAAATGAAAATGCAGTTTTCTAGAAATTTTTTTCAGTATTTACAAAGAAGTTCACCAGTAATTTTGACATTTCTTTTTTAACTCATTTTTTTAAATAATGGCTATTTTTATCAGAACAGTAATACTTGTTTATCAACAAATTTTTTGAAATACAAAATCCATGCAGAAAAAAATTAAAAATCGGCCAAAAATGCAAACCTGTATGATGTAGGATGACCAGGTTCTCTACTTAGGTATTTGCATCTTTATAATTCGATATGTTTTTTTAAATGTTTTTATTTATGCATTTTTGTCTGTAGCATAGTAGTCCTTTCAATTTAATTGTATAAATTATTCTTTTTCTTCTTCCTTTTTAACTTTTTAAATATTTTTATTGATTTCAGAGAATCAGGGAGAGTGAAAGAGAGATAGAAACATCAATAATGAGAGAGAATCATTGATCGGCTGCCTCCTGAATGCCCCACACTGGGGATCCAGCCTGCAACCCGGGCATGTGCCCTGACTGGGAATTGATTGAACCATGACCTCCTGGTCCATAGGTCAATACTCAATCACTGAGCTACCCCTGCTGGGCACTGTTCCTTTTTCATACCCATAAATTCTTCAGGTGTTGGATTTAAACTCTGTCTCATATACTGTCTCCATTTTTTTTCAACCTTTGTATTTCTTTTCATCTAATATGGCATCATGGCTGCATTTCACATTGCTGGGATAATTTTTAATTTTTTTTTATTTTCAATTCACTGACTCCAACAAGTATTTGAATTGTCTTTCTATTTGTGGCTTCCTTGAAAATCTCCTTTTTATCTAATCTCCTTTTTCTACTTTTTATATCCCCAAATTGTGCATCTATATCTGTTCCTTCATCACCTCAGAATCTAATAGAGGGTATGTCTTGTTTACCTTCAGATGTCAAACACTTTCTTGATGTTTTCTTGTAGAATGCTACAGAGATTATTTTTTAATATATCTTAAAACATATTTGTCTTCTTACTGTGGAGCTTAATCGGATCTTCTCTTTTCAGTGGTACTTTTCTCCATATGATTTATTTTCCTCTTTATTCTTTGTCCCCCCATTTATTTAACCAGATTTACCCAGAGTACGTTTTAACCAATAAAACAGAATATTGGTTCTTTTTGGCTTCATTTTCCATCCATTTGAGTGATGGTCCCTCTCCTGTGAGTCTGCTCACCAGCCCTGTCCCACATTCTCTGGTGTAGCAGCTTGGAGCTGGTTTCTCATTTTCTCAGGCCTCCTGCATTACTTTCCCACCATCAAGGCCACTCCACCTCTTTCTACCACAGTCTACTCCTATTCTTCTCTGATCAGCTACTGAACTCCTAGCCCTCCACCTCATGTAATGAGGATTTGGGCCCTGCATCTCTGATTTTCTTTTCAGCTCAAATGCTCTAGTTAATGCACTGGATGCTTTGACCTTTATGTGGATGATCTATTCTAGTCTCTGCCTTCTAATTTCTTTGACAGCCCATGTCCACACTATACTGGCATTGCCTTCCCATGGTCACACTGGATCATGCCATCACACAGAAATGCAGCAACTCTGAAATGCTAAATTAAAATGTTTCATATTTTATCCCTAGATTTCTACATTTTATATCTCCAAATTGTGCATCTATATCTGTTCCTTCATCACCTCAGAATCTATGATTCTTTGACCTCCTCAGATTTCTCCTCATCATTCAACCAACTCTTCTATTCACTCCATCCCTGTATGATATGGATTTAATTGCCCATCATTCAACAGGCAAACTTTATATGTTTATTTTTTTAAAAATAACTGTCAACGTGATACATATATCAGAAAAGGTAAATTCTTCTTTAGGACATAAAAAAATCTTGAGATTAGTGAAGCTATACATTAATAGTTATCAATGTCAACAAAACTCTCATATTTTTCACAGTAAATATTTTTCATCTCTCTAAACATCTGACTCACCACTTATGACCTCATTCTCAATAGATAAAAGACCTCCTACTTCACACAAAAAGGCAACCATCAAATAGGAAGTTCCTCACCTTATTGATATCCAGCATACAAATTAACCTGTACTGACAGATCTAAGAAGTTCAGCAAACCCCTACCAAAAGAAACATGAAAAAAACTACACCAAGATACATCGTAATCAATTTACTCAAAAACAAGAGATCTGAAAGCATCCAGAAGAAAATATCTATTATGTATAGAGAAAAAAAAGATAATGAAAACATTGATTGCTTTTTTTAAAAAAATACCAACAAGAAAAGAATAGAGCAACATCTTTAAAATGCTGAAAGAAAAATAATTTCAACCTAGAATTCTAAACTTAGTAAAAACATATTTCTAAAATCAAATTGTAATATATTTCCATACATACAAAAGCTGAAAGGATTCACCACCAGCAGACTGCATACACTATAAGAAATGTTGAAGGAAGCCCTTCAGGCACAAGTGAACTGATACCAGATAGAGACATGGATCTAAAAAAGGAAAGAAATGCACCGAAAATGCAATCCCATTGAAATGATGTAAGAACGTGAATGCGAAAGTACTGGAAAATTGGGAAGAGTTTTATTTAAACATTGACAAATGTCTATAAGATAGACGCCTATGGAATCATAGCCTTCCACTCGACATAGGTGAATAAAAGAACCGCCTCAACAGAACTCCCGTTCACTCTGTATCAGAGGGAGCTGAGGTGGGGGGGCAGTGGACCAATTTGGTTGATAAAAAGATTAAAGGGTTATGAGTTCCTGCAACCGGTGCTGTTGGATCCAACATTTATCTTTAAGCTAAAGTGCTTTAAAAGGAACTTTCATAGTAACCTCAGGAACTCTACTAATATGCAAAGAGAAGCCTTAAGTAATTCCTGTTCTCTGTGACACATCAAGATATCCTGACCATTGGATACTGCTGAGCGTACCTCCCCTAATGAAATACTCTCTCCATGTAAATCCCTAACACTGCACTCTCCTAGCTTGCTTCCCTCCCCCCTAATTTCAAATCACATAATAATTTTGTTTGTTCAGCAATTCACTAGAAATCTAATTCTTTTAATAGCTTCAAGGAAATTAAATTGGTATGTACTACGGGTAGAAAATGGACAACACTTTTAGCAAACTGAGTTTGACAAGTCAGCAGCACAGGGAATCAGTGAATGGTGATGTGCTATTCCTTGAAGTAGTATTTGGTCCATTGGGATTAGGTGGACAGGATAAATTGTTATAGACAAATGGCTGTCAGTGAATACAGCTTTCACTTTCTCTGTCTTCCCTGGATTGTTGGTTTTCCTTAGAATCCCATCCTAGTTTTACTTCAGAACAGAGTTCTGAACAGATGCCATTGGGATGAATCTATCCACACAATTTTGCCTAATTAGCACAGTGATTGCAATTTTATGTGTGCAACATTAAACTCACCTTTTTCACTCTCTTCTAACTAATAACCCTATATGTTCTGAAAGTCACCATTTTATGCAGCTAGCATTGATTTCATTATTGTTTGCCCCTGAATTTTCTACCCTCAGATATTATTGATGAGCATGTATTTAACCACTTCATCTCATTGATTTCTTTATATTTGACCTCCTGTATTCACTACAAATTCTTTTAGTCCAAATCACCATTGTATCTCAATCAGATTCTTTCCAGTGTTTCAAAACTGGTTTCCTTCCCTCTGCATCCAGAGAGTACTTTTCTAAAATGAAAATGTGATAGTGCCACTTCTTTGATTACAATTCATAAATGGCCTTAAATTATTTTTAAATAATATAGAAACATTAATTATGACATTAAAAAAAACCTCTCATGATCTCCTAGCTGTTAACCTGTGTGGGATTCATGATCTTTTTTCACAATCACAAAGGGGCTTTAGAAATGAACAGTTGTGGTAGGCTGCTCATTTTCCCCAAGTCCATTCAGCCCTTCTAAAGTAATAGAGTTTTAGATGGGCACAGGGCCATCCCACTAGAAAGTACACTTTCCAGCCTCCCTTGCAGCTAAGTGTATATGGATCACCATGTTATCACCAATGAAAGATGAGTGGGAGTGATCTGTAAACCTCTTCATCATTTCTTTCAAATGAAAATTGTTTGCCTACATCTTGATCTCTCTTTCTTCCTATGAACGAGAAGGTAGACAAGGAACTGAGTTAATGTTAAATGAAGTAAGGACAACATGCTGAGAACAATAAGGTATGGAAACTAGATTGCTGGAAATCTTTCTGGAATCAGACCCGTTTTCTTGCTTTACACCACCACCAAACTCCAGAGTATTGCATATCAGATAAATACATTTTTTCTCTTTTCGTTACATTAGCTTAGCCTGAAAAAATCAGTCCATAAAGTAGCTACCTTGGCCGGTTTTCTCAATGGTTAGAGCATCAGCCCACAGACCAGTGTCGTGGGTTGGCTCCCTGACCCAGTCCGGGGGTGTGCACAAGGCAATCAGTCAATGTGTGTCTCTCACAGTGTTTCTCTCTCTCTCTCTCTCTCTCTCTCTCTCTCTCTCTCTCTCTCTCTCTCCCTCTGCCTTCCTCCCTTTCACTCTCTCTAATCAATGGCAAAAATATCCTTGAGTGAGGATTAAAAAAAAAACCACACACCCAGTAGCTGAAAATAAAAAGACTTATTATACATTTGCAATTTACAAAATATCTCAAGAACAAATTGTAAATTAGTTGCAGAGAAAATGAAAAGAATGAATATTTCTGTGTCTTGAGCACTTACATCTTAAGCAAATTCCAGTTTCTGGACCAATGCAGTCTCATTTCTAGATCTATGTTTCTGTTATTGTACTGGAACACATTTCTTTTTTTTTAATTTTCAAAGAAAACCCTACCAATCTTTCAAGCTCTAACATAAATGTTACTTCATACAGAAAGTTTTTGCTTAACTCTATGCCATATCCAAGTGTGGGGACAACTGTTGCTTGTCATGTGCACAGATCCCACTGCCTTGTGAGGACCTGTGTAGCTGTCACTAGACTGTATACTCCATGCTAGGGACAGTGTCTGCCATCTGTGATGTCCTAAAACCAAAGCCCAGTTCAATGTTTTGTACATATTGGACTCTCAGATAATGTTTGCTGAGTCAGAGTTATGTAGCTCAGTTAATTATATGAAATTAATCCATTAACCTCTGATTATGTAAAGAATTATATAAGATTCAATTGAACAAGAATATATAATAGTCCAAGAAGCTGAATTTATGGCCACCTCCCAAATTATCACCCCTCCTCCTATCAAAGATAACTACTATCTTGAGTTCTAACACCATAGATTAGTTGTGCTTGGTTTTGATTTTTAGTAAGTGGGTCATTCAGTTTGAAAATACATCTTAGTTCATACTGCTGCACAAAATGCCATAAACTGAGTATCTTATAAACAATAGAAATTTATGCTTCGGAGTTCTGGAGGCTGGAAGTCTGAGATCAGGCCAGCATGGTCAGGTTCTGGTGATATTTCTCTTCTGGGTTGTAGACTTCTCATTGTGTCCTCTATGACAAAAAGAGAGTGAGCGAAGTCTCTGGGGTCTTTTTTATATGGGCATTAATTTCATTCATGAAAGCTCCACCCTCCTGACTTAATTACCTCCCAAAGTCCCCACTTCCATATACCATCTCATTGAGGATTACATTTCAATGTATGAATTTTGGGGGAGTGTAAACATTCAGTCCATAACAAATTAAAAATTATGTTGTGTGTGTATGTGTGTGTCTGTGTGTGTGTCTGTCTGTGTGTGTGTGTCTGTGTGTGTCTGTCTCTCTGTGTGTGTGTCTGTGTGTGTGTGTCTGTGTGTGTGTGTGTGTGTGTGTGTTTGTGTGTGTGTGTCTGTCTGTGTGTGTGTTTGTGTGTGTGTGTTTGTGTGTGTGTGTGTTTGTGTGTGTGTGGTGTGTGTCTGTGTGTCTGTCTGTGTGTGTGTGTGTGTGTGTTGTGCTTTGTTTCTATGATTCATCCTTCATTATAGTCTCATTTTACCCAACATGATATGGTAAGTCTGTTTCATACAACTCATACACTAATCAGTTTTTAGAAGTTGACGACTAATATATGCATATGTATAAACAGAACTATATATGTGTACATGAAAGTAATAAATATAATAGCTTCACATGCCGAGTTCTCAGCTATGTGTCCTGCTCTAACACAATGTAATTGTGTACACTTTAGGTAAGAAAAATATGACTGGATTATAATAACATTGCATATATATAATTTTCCAATTGATTGATATGTATTTTATATTCATAACTATAGAGTTCATGTATAAATGATCTAGAATATAAAATTTCTATACATAGCACACACCAAGAAGAAAGGAAGGAAGGAAGGAAGGAAAGAAGGAAGGAAGGAAGGAAGGAAGGAAACATAAATTGATGATAACTAAGTGTTGTAAAATCTGGATAATTTTAGTTGGAAGCTCACTTATATGGGAATAATTAACTTACATTAAAAAGTAAATATTTACATATTATTTTATTCTCTTCAAATTACCTACTATTAACATTATCATTCATTTTTAAAATACCTGACATATGGCAAATAGTGAGAAAAAAAAATCCTGATTTTTGAATGATTTTGAATTATGGGTTTAACATATTAAATTTACAAGTCTTACAAACTAAAGCTTGACAATCTTCCCACCTATAAAACTCTTTTGTGTAAGTTTTCTCAAAAGATCACTTTCCACCATTTTAAATCTAATATCTGATAGTCAAAAACTTAATAATTTTAATTTATATTCAATTTGCATATAACACTGTAATTTTTTTCCTTATATATCTCTATCAGCATAAGAGATTGACTACACAAAAATGAAATTCCTGACTACTATCTCCTACAACTAGCTTTCACCCTGTCACTTCTTTTACTTCCAAGCTTAGGCCTAAATAATGGGTTCCACATAGTCCTTTCCTACTGATATAATTACATGCCATTCTAGAATCCCATCAGGATTATAATTGACATTCTCTGAATGCTATCATCTTCTTCTAAGTATAAAGATATATTATCCTTGAAATAAAAACAGCAGGTATTTTAAAACATTGAGTGTGTTTCTAAATATCTATCTTCTGCTTTTAGCTATTGCATTAATTCAGCGGGCAACATTTAGTCATCTTTTGTATATTTATTACTCAAAAATAATTTTCACTTATTCTCAACTCTATGTATCTCCATGCTCTTGGGTTTGATTTTAAAATAATATGCATAGATTTGAAAAAATATATTTTCATGAACCATTGATTAGAGAGTTATATTTATACTCCATTTTCCTTTTATCTTTAAATATATATAATGTACACATTCACATACATATGTAGATAAATTTATATACATAATTAAATATGCAAATAAAATATGTATAGCTATATAAATATACATGCAGGTAAATATATATATATATAGCTTTTTAAAAATTCAGATCATTTTTCTTTGTCATTTGTGAACAGAATAGAAGAACAAACCTGTATTATTAAAAATAGCTATTTTCATTATAATTAATTTTAAGACTTGTCCTCTAAACATTTTGACTTGGTCAGTCTTCAGCTGTCTTATAAAATTTAAGGAGAGGAATAATTCTGAAAATATATATTAATATTCAAATATATTATTATTTTTAAAGTGGTAGAGTTTGACCTCAATATTAGTAACCTTAATGTTAGACTCACGTACAACTAACTTCACCAAAAATAATTTATCTTTAATAACTGAAAATATTTATATATTTTAAAAGGTTTAAGAAAATGTAACTTTATAGTATCAGAGGAATAGCAGGTATATCAAGAGACCATTTAATAAACCCCCCAACTCAGCCAACTTTTAATAAACTTTAATCAGGCCAACATCTGAAAAGAAATTAGGTGTGGAACTCATCTTTTTAAATTCTTATAAATAAATTATATAGACTTCCACTTATTTTATAATAAGGGAAAACAGAAACAATGTAGTTCCCATTTATCTGATTAAGAGCAATCAAATCATTCCCTAGTTTTTTAATTCAGACCAATTCACCCCAATTTCCTTTTTTTATTAGTTGACTTTTAGTCACCTTTTTGCACTTGACTTTAAAGGTATAAAATGTAGCCTTTGAGAAAGTTAGAATGGGAAGATAAGAAGTTAATCCAAATGGTATGTGGATGAAATCCAAACTATAGTCAGCTTTTTGTGGTCCTATTCACTGGAAAATCTAAGATATAATAAAAAGGTCATGTTTAAATTCAATATGATTATTCTACTGTATTCTGCTCTCATGCTGGTTTTCTTAACTGCGACTTCTTCTGTAGTTTCTTGCTCTCCATTTTGTAACTCCTAGGTTTTTGTGTTAGATCTGTACATGTCAGATATGCCCAAAATTGTATTTGTTTCGTCTTTTTCCTCTAAAATTTATAGTTCTATAGCAATATAAATTGACCACTTAGCACATTCACCATGATTAGTTAAGTTTGGTCATGCCTTTAACTGTATTTATATGGACTTATTCTTGTCCATGGATAACTCTTCTATATTTTAATTATCTATAAACTCATTCATCTTTACAAAAATGACCAACATTAATCACAGAGTCCACTGAGTCAGAGAGAGGAGCCAAGTGAGAATAAACAACCCAACAAAACATAGCAAGAGCTGATAATGTCGGGAATCAATGTAACTCCAAATCTTGCAAGTAAAGTCAGAAATCCCTTGTACCATTCTTTCAGGGATATGTAAATTCATTATAGATTTCCTTTTACAGTCAATGGACATTAAATTTATAATTTCAAAGATGGCTATTTTAAAGGCAAAATTTTTATTCTCTAGTATGCTGTCTGTGAATTCTCCTAATATCCAGGAATATAGCCAAAAAGGCAAAAGAAAAAAATCTAATTTAACAAATTTCTAGCACCACTGGCTATAGCTTCCCCTCCATTGATGGAATCTGTAGGAGTGCTTCATGAATAATGCTTCATAGATAGACAATAGAGGTGACATCATATATGTTCCTTGTTCAAATCTACTTTATTTATTTTTAATATTTTTATTGATTTCAGAGAGGAAGGGAGAGGGAGAGAGAGAGAGATAGAAACAATGATGAGAGAGAATCATTGATCAGCTGCCTCTTGCATGCCCCCTACTGGAGATCAAGCCAGCAATCCCAGGTATGTGCCCTGAGTGGGAATCTAAACATGACCTCCTGGTTTATATGCCAACGCTCAACCACTGAGCCATACCACCAGCACTCAACTGCACTTTACAACCTGTGGGCAACATTCCTATTCAGAACTTTCTCCATTGAGCCCATATATGCCTTAGAATACACCTCATTACAAAGACTGCAGAGCTACTAAATCTTTCAGGAATAGGTGTAATCTCCCAGAGGCTGATACATAAATTTAATCAACAGACACATGCAACAGTCACCTCGGAACAGAGCCATGGCAAAAGTAAAATATTGATTGAATGAATACAACATTTCACATACATGACAGAAGCTATAAAAGTGCCTCTTTGTTTTCTAGATCAAGGTTCTTTATGAAAGGTTCTTGACCCTGTATCTAAAAATCAATAAATTAATTTAAGGAAGGCTGTTAACACCCCAAATTTTATGCACTGTTTTGTGTGACTGTACAGATATGTATTATATCTTGGAGAGAATTTATGGTTTTACCATATTCTTAAACTCATCGTGATTTTATTCTAGACCTACTACTCTACATATATAGGATAAATATTTCACAAAATTTATCAGGTACTCATGGCCCAGGTAAAGTGTTACCAGTACCCAGTCATACAAGGTTATAGGTAGGAATGCTCCAACTTCATGAGTTGAAGATTTATGTGTATAAGAGTAGAAGGTAATGCTTCTAGACAATTACAGATGACTTTTATTCACTCATTCAAATTTCTGTCCATAAATCTGGGGTCCCTAAGGAGATCTTTTTTGAGATGGGAACTTGCCCTTCTTTCAATCCTATATAATAAAAGCCTAATATGCAAATTGTCCCCTTGGGCAGTTGTTCAACTGGGAGTTCGACCCAGAGACCAGGAGTTTGACCACTCTCTATGATGTGTGCTGACCACCAGGGGGTGGCACGGGACATGGCGAGTGTTGGCGAGGCAGCACTGGCAGCAGGTGGCAGTGGAGGCGCTGCTGGCTTCGATGGGCCCTGACAAAAGTGAGACGACGGTAGGATGGTGGAGCAGCTGAGCAGGTGACACCAGGCCAAGGCAGATGCGAGCAGGGGTCCAATCGCCCAGCCGATGGCCCTGCAGGTGGCGACCAGCAGGGGTGGTGGGGGGCAGGGCCACCACCTGGCTTCCAGGCACTAAGGGAGCCAGGTTGGGGGCCTGGCCCAGATCAGTCACCCTGCAGGCAGGATGGTGAAGCAGGTGAGGGGGCGGTGCCAGGCCAAGGTGGGGTTCCAGGTTGGAATGCGGGGCTGCGGGGCTGCGGGGCTGTGAGTTTGGGGTGTAAGCTGGGTCCCAATCTCCGTAGGCCACTCTGAGGGACACCACCTATACACGAATTCGAGCATTGGGCCTCTAATCCTGGATAATTATGCCAAATTCTCATCTATGTGTCCTGCTCTAACACAGTGTAATTGTGTACACTTTAGATAAGAACAATCTGCTTAAATTAGGATAACCTTGCCTATATATAATTTTCCAATTGATTAATAATTATTTTATATTCATAATTATAGAGTTCATGTATAAATGGTCTAGAATATAACATTTCTATACATACACACCAAACTCTCAGCCTCTCTACCCTTATTATTTTTATATGACCTTTACTTTTATAATAAGAAAGGAAATTAAGCTATTTCCACTTTGAAAAATTAAACATAAAAGTAGTGTTTTTAATTCATTCTGAGTGGTAAGATTTCTAAGATTTTCTATGATGATTTCAAGTATACCAATCATTTTAGGTCCAGATCAGGTCACACTCAAACTTAAGCACCTTCCTGACGAATTCTATTTCACCAATCATTTGGGTCTTTTACCTACTATAGCATCACCACCATAGCTCTCACCATCATCTGATCAAAATCAACCAATAGAATGGCACTCAGAAGCTATTTCCACTCACCATGTGACAGTGACAATAGCAATGACAAAACAATAATAATTTAAAATATCTCTACTCTGTGATTTGCTTTTTTCCATCTTTCTATATTTAGTCTGGATTCAAAATGAAACTTAAGCTCCTATATGAGAAAAAATTTATTTTACATTTATTATTAATAGGATATCAATTTTTGACAGTATTATTTCATTTTACCCAACATGGTATGGTAAGTCTGTTTCATGCAACTCACACACTAATCAGTTTTTAGAAGTTGATGACTAATATATGCATATGTGTTATATAGACAGAACTATACATGTGTACATGAAAGTAATAAATATAATAGCTTTACATTCAGACAGACACATGGTGGTATGTCAGGAAGAAGGCATAGACTGTATAAAATAGACATCCTAGAACCATATTTTACTCAAGGTGTCACTATTTTCATTTTATGTCTTGACACTTAAACTGAAAACTTAGCCATCAATTCATTACACAGATGGTCTAAATCTGGCCTGCTGGGAATAATGTAAGTCTAATATGTACTTCGTCTTTATTTTCTCTGCAATGCCTTCTGTGTCCATGTGTAGTTGGTTAACTTTAAATGACATTGCTCGGGCAATTAAGGCAACTGCATTACTCTAGTGTTATTAAAATGAATTTCCTCCCGCCAGATAAAGTAGTTTCCCAACTCCTTATTAACTCTCATTACAAGTTTGCATAAATTGTGCAAGGTTCACAAAGGTCCCCGCAGGATGGCTAATTGGAGCCGACCACACAGTTCAGCGCAATGGCAATTTCTTAAATTGCAGAATTTAGGATTGGGATGGTTTAGAGGGGTCATCTGGTCTAGCCTTCCACACAATGTAAGTCTTTTCTTCCACATCCAAACATCCAAGCAGTTACACGTGAACTTTTCTTTTTAGCCAGAGCTTGTTTTCTTTCACTCAGACATGTATTTAATTCTTCAGTCTTTTCTCTGCATAAATAAAGCCAGGAGGGGAAAACTAACTAGAGGCATAAAAATTAGCTTCATTAAACCTGTGATAAGGCAATAGGGAGGATTTCTTCAAAGATGCATTTCCCCACTGATGATAAAATTATCTTTTAAGTTCCTGCTCTCTTTCATAATTTCTTAACTTAGGCAAAACCAAATATTTTACTTAAAAAATTAAAAGAACTGCATGCAGTTGATTTTCTTCATTCCCTCAAGTGAGGACTGTTTCCGGTTTTGCTCTATGACGGTCCAAAGGTAGAGAGAAAATATTCCACTGTCCACTCTTTGCTGAACTACATAGTCTGTGCGGCAAGGTGGGCAAGCCCCCATGAATAGTGTGCAGTGATGAACTACTGAATGCTGACAGTAGCAACCACATAACTATTAAGCAGCTCATGAGACATCAAAATCTATTCCATTGTCTATTGCTCTTAGCAGACGCTCCCACCAATAACTTCTGAGAAAGTCTTTCTCAAAGTATGTTTAATCTAAGGACATGGATTTTCCTTGTTTTGTGTGCCTGTGTGTGTGGCGGGGGCGGGGGGGGGTGTGCTTTGTTTCTATAATTCATCCTTGATTATAATCTCATTAACAGATTAAATTTTAATGTAAACGGAAAAAAACAATTACTGTTTCCAGAGGTTAAGTTATCTGATCCTTTCTCAGACACAAAGAGGTATCTTTGCAGATATGGTTTGTTGAGTCCTGTTTTCTGGAAACCAAGCCTTAATTTTTCTTCCTTGATAAATCTAGGTAATCTATAAAACAAATCCTCAAACTGATATTATACATATTTCAACTTCATTTTAAGCATCATTCATTTTTTTCTGGACAAATTATAGCTAGTTTTTAAAATTAAGTTATATCGGAATAACTAACATCGCACTCAGTGGTAAAAGATCTAAGATAAGAAACAAGGCAATGACGCCATTTCTACCACTAAGACTCGACATAATATTGGAAGCTCTAGCTACAGAAAAAGAAATAAGAGAAAAACTGTTGGAAAGGAAGAAGTAAAATCATTTCTACTTGCCGATGACATGCTATGTAGAAAATCCTAAGAATCCACAAAATTACTAATAGAGCAAATAAACAAATTTAGCAATAGTGCAGAATATAAAAGCAGATGCTTTTCTATACAGTAGCATAAATAATCCCAAACAGAAAATAAGAAAACAATTTCATTTATAATGGTATCCAAAAGAATAAATTTTAATGAGACAAAAATTTGCATACTGAAAACTACAAAATATTGCTGAAATAAAGAAGACATAAAAAAGCAGAATTGCATAAGTAATGTTCATCAACATCATTTCATCCACATGTGCCTGTTGAACATTTGTATGTTTTCTTTGGAAAAATGTCTGTTCAGGTACTTTGCCCATTTTTACATTTGGTTATTTGTGGTATTTGGTTTTGTTGTTTTGTTTTGGTTTTGCTATTGAGTTTTATTAATTTTTTATACATTTTGGATATTAAACTCTTACCAGACATAAAGTTTTCAAATAATTTCTCCCAGGGAATGCTTAATTTTAGATAAGTCTACTGTGATTTAAGCCTGAGATCTGATTATTTGTGAATGTAGACCTTCATATGTGTTTTGTGGTTAATCTTGTTTAGATACTACAGTTATAGATATGATGATGATATAATTTACTGTTCAAGCCACAGACACTTTCATGAATGAAAGAGAGCACGATTAATAATTGTACCAAGACAACTGGCATAAATCAGACCTGTCCTGGACAAAGCAAAAATGTCTAGTCACCCAGTCATATATCACACCCGGAACTGGTCCTCTTCTTTAGAAGAGCAGTATCTCTTTGAGTTAAGTTATCAAGACTTTAGTAAGACCACCCTTCTCAGAAAAATGTGAAGACAACAATTTTGATGGAAAAATTTGTTTGCTTCTATCACATATAATATTACTTAAATGCAAATATTTTACTGACTGGCATAATTGATCATATGCTCTTGCAGTGCTTTACTAAGCAAATATTTACAAAGGAGTTCTGAGGGCATAATTTGCAATTAAAATCACAGAGCAACTACATTATTACTTACTAGAAAGGCTTACAAATAGGTGGAAATTTACTGTATGTTATTAATGTTTTCGTGTGTGAGAACAATTCCTGCAAGCTAAGCTGTATAAAGGTTATTCAAATGGACTATGAGGGCTTTTTGGTACAGCCCATCTTTGAGGACAAAGTTGTTTCTTTAAAAAATAATTGTTTTTAACAAAGTGCTACTTTTTAATATTGTACGTTAGCAGGGCCGTTTGCTAAGTTGTTGACAGCCCTTTTTGAAGGCGATCTATTACAAAGAAATTGGAGGTCAGAGAAATTAAGTAAATTGTCCAACATCACGTTACTGTAAAGTGGGGAATCTGGTATTAAAGTATCGTGTTTGTCTGATTTTGAAGCAAGGTCTCTGAATGATACTGGCAGGTTTCAAACTGTGCTTCACCTTACAACCACTAGGGGTCTCTGTGAGCCCCACAGGGACCCAAACTGGCGCTGTCTCACCCTTCGTTGTGTGGTAATACGTTCTTCAGGTATAGATTCCTCTGGAGGGAAGGTTCAGAGGCTGTACAAATTTGAAAATGGCCCCCTACACTGCATTTACTTGTTTTTGGAGATAAATAAAATATGTTCCCAAATACTTTTCAGTTACTGGGAAACGGGACAGCAGAATTACGGTCACCAAAGAAGGAACGGGAAGAGTTCTCCCTCAATCTTAAAGACTTTCGTTGCCATCTTTACACAAAATTTCCTTGTCTGTTTTGTCATTAAAGATCTTTAGATAAATTTTCCAGCAAATTTTTCCACCTAGAAAGCTGACTCTTAATACCCCAGTATAAAATAATGTCCTATGAAATTAAGAACATTTTTAAACCAACTTCATTTAGCACCTTCTATGCTTCCAGATTATTTTTAACTTCTGTCAGGTGGTGGGTGTTTAAAAAATTAGTCTGTGAAAATTACATGTCCATAAATACCGTAAAAGAAAATAATTTAGCTGAAAAAAAATTAATAGTTTCTGCATTTTTAAATCAAAAAAAGATGATTGCTTGAATGAGTACCTACTTTCATGTTCTTCATATGGAAATACTCAATAAGTTTCTGTATTTTTGTCAAATATACCTTTTATGGAAAGAAATGAGGATCTGCTTTTTGATAGAGTTGGTGTTTTTACTAATAACTCAGGTTAACTGAATATGGACAAGAAGTTTTAGAGACAGATTCTTTATTTGTGGTCTTTACTCATGAGAATAAAAATAACCAAAGAAAGAACAACAAATTGGTGGTTTAGCAAATTTTTAGAATATGAATCATTGTAGCACTATAGAAAAAGAAATATTTTTTAATATTTAAGTAGATGACATTTATATGTGGGGAAGGGATTTTAGTGTGGATGATAGAATTGTATATTAAAATAGCAAAACTGGAAAGAACATTATAATTATTATCTTTCATTTTAATTTGGTGTAGATAATACCCTAAAACTAGTTCTTTGCGTCAAGTATCACATCTCAGTTGGAAGAAATCCTAGAGAAAATCTCAGGTCATCTCTTCATCACACCATGTGACTACATACCTTGGCATTCTCTCCCTGCATTTCCCTTGTTATTAAATAAACTCCAAACCAGAATATCATAGTGGAAAGGAAGTTAAAACAGAACATAAGATAATTTAGGTGTGTAGGGAGGCATACTTATCGTAATCAAGCTGTAATAACTGACTTAACATGTTCAAGCCTAAGCTTAAGTGGGGGTACTATGTCATTTAGCTAAATGCTGTCACGTTTTAGAACTTTTTTCTATTCTCTAAAAAATGATAGAACACTATAATTTTACCCCTAGGCCTGTCAATGCATCCAAATTCTGATTTGAAGACTTTAAAAATAACAAATGAATTGAGTTGAGTAGGTTTGAAATAATGTTCATTTCATTAGAGTGTGCCTAGCAACCTATATGTAGGATACTAGCAACAGAAATTATGCTTAGATTAATGTCTTAGATTTAGTCTTTTCACATGCTTTCACATATATTATTTTCATCAGCTTACCTGTTAGATATTTCTACTTATTGCTTAAGTCCATTTAGCAAGATTGTATTCAACATCATTTGCATGAGTCAACCTACATAAAGTGTTATATTAAACTTCCCAAAATTTTAAGAAAATTATCTTTCCTTCTATAACTTTATGCCTTATGAAATCAGGATGTGGAAAAAATACCTAACATAATTTGAAAATAAATATAATTTTCATTGAGCCTAAGAAGAAGGAAAAAAGTTCTTATTAGTAACATATCACTCATAAGATGCAAATGCGCACATGACAGATATCAGATGTTCTACTTGTCAAGTTACCTGTTTTCCTGATTTCTCTTTTATTTCATAATAAAAAGGAAAATGTTTGTTCTTCGTGGGTAGCGTTTCAAAGACAATCAAATAATCGCCAGTTCCTAGTCTGGAGCTCTTCAAAATGCTATTTCAATGGTGCTCTCAGCATATAGCACTGGCTCAGTTTTTATTTCATGTATTTATTAATTCAACAACAACTGATTGCATGGCATGTACAAATAAACATTAAGATACAATCCTTGATACATTCACCATTGTTCTGTCAAGAGGAAAAATAAATTATTTCTCTACTGGCCACAAATAGAACAAACGCAGTTCTTACTGCTTCTTGCATGGATGTCATAATTCATATCAATGGGAAAAATAACTCTGTAGTTCCACCTTTCACTTAGGTGGGCGTGGGAGTGATCAAGGAAAACCTGAAATTCAGAGCCTTACTGATGCTAAAGAGTAAAGTCTGAAATGATTGTTTCCTCCCCCAACCCTTTTATTAAGGAGATCACATTAGTAAAACTAAACCCTTAGCCAGGTAGGTGATAGGAGCAACTTTGTATGAAATGAAAGGGCAAGAGTTTCGTTTCAATCATTGGCAGATGAGATGGTTCAATCTTCCTAATGAGAGAAACTAGAAAACCAGGACAAGCTATGAAATATCTTTTGAACACAGCAGACAGGAGAAAAGATAACCCAGAGAAGTTAACCCAGCACTTAGGGCAACATTTCCTCTAGAGATGTTTCTACTGAATCGGAAGCAGATACTGAGACTGAGAAACTGACCATAGGTTTCAAAAGACCCACGGAATACAAGGAGGAAAAATGTGTCTAGAGCCACCAGTAAGAAATGGTTTGATAAACACAACAAGGTGGACATGTAAGGAAGGCTGATCTGGAATTCCATAAGCAAAAACGAAAAGCCAGCTCAAATCACCTCAAGTATTGATTGGATTAAGATTAGCTCATACTACAGCTGACCTCATTGAAGCAAACATCATCGTTCCCTAGAGAAAGATAAGATCACCCGGACCCTCCAATTAGCTCTCAGTTTTTCCTATACCATGCCCAGTACCCATCAAAAACATCAGGCATAGAAGAAAAAAAAGGCCACGTTAGTGAAAACCAACAGGAATAACATGACATATAAACACAACCTCAGGAGATACAGAAGAAAGAAGATATCACTTAATATGCCAAAGGGAGTAAAATATGAGAGTAAGAATTTGACAGAACACTGTAAACTGTGGAACTATAAAAAGGAGCTGGTGCAAGCTCAAAACTGAAAAGTATAAACACAAATTAAAAACTCAGGGGTGGGTTTAATAGATTACACAACTGAAGAGAGATTTCCTTAACTGGAAACTTGATAAGATCAAAATGTCCAGAGTGGAACAGAGAGCTAGAATACAAAATATAGAAAATACTCTGGAGTCATATGTTAATATGGATAAATAAAAAGGGTTGAGGAATTTGGGCATAATGCAAGTTTTCAGGGACTGATAATGCTCTAATTTTTTTACTTAAGTGATGGCCACACATGTGTTCATTTTATGGTAATTCATTGAGCTATACTTTAAAGCAGCGGTTCTCAACCTGTGGGTCGAGACCCCTTTGGGGGTCGAACGACCCTTTCACAGGGTTCGCCTAAGTACATCCTGCATATCAGATATTTACATTACGATTCAGAACAGTAGCAAAATTACAGTTATGAAGTAGCAACGAAAATAATTTTATGGTTGGGGGTCACCACAACATGAGGAACTGTATTAAAGGGCCGCGGCATTAGGAAGGTGGAGAACCACTGCTTTAATGCTTTGTGCACTTTTCTACATGTATATTGTACTTTCGCTTTTTGAAATGATTGGGCATTGCAAAAAAATTTCCAAAAAAAAGGGGGAGGAAGTGCTTTTAGGATTTAGACTGAAGGTGTGAGTACCTGATAAATGAGGAGGAGAGACCAGAGGAGGAAACATGTGTGAAGAGCAGGGACTGCCTCCTGCCAGGACAGAAAGGCTGGAGGAAATGTTCACAGGAGTAAAATCTATTGAACAGGAACTGCCAAAGGAGCGTTTAAAAGAGCAACAATGAACCTTCACTTCAGAGCAGATGGGGTGACTTCTAAGTTAGCTGTAAAATTTGCTGCATGGAATTGCTTTCTAACCATGATTTTGTGAAAATCAAGGCGAGTAAAGCCTTGGTCACCTGCCTCCATTCAGAGCAGAGAACGCAGAGCAGGAGGTGACACACGCCACAGATCGAGAACTCAGCATTACCAGGAAGCCAGAGTGAAATGGGGCTGGGAAAAACAATGTCATGAGACTCCTCATTGTTATTGCAAAAATGCTGGGCTTTCAACTCTGTGTGTGAGGAGGAATCAGGATTCTTTTCATTTAAATATGAAAGTGAAAATGATCTAAATAAAGCTAAGGGGCCTAACAATAGTCATACACATAACATTTAATCACACACAGAGGAAAACTTTTCAGCATTTAAATTCAAATATTTTGAATGACTAGTGAGTGATAAAGATAAACAAAAAGAGGTAAGCTAGAGTAAAACACTCGCTATTTAAAGTTGAGATACGTATGTCGGTTTGGTTAAGTATAATGAATAGAGGAAAACAATCAGAATGTAAGAGTTCCATAAGAAAAAGGGCAAGTTTGAATGGCCTTAAAAAAGTCACCAGTGTCTGAAAAACAATTACAGATTTCCAGGTGAAATAGAGATTCAAAAATTTGGAAACAAAGATATATTATATACCTTCAAGCCCTTGTGAAATAGCTTGTGACAATTATGAAGTATTGTTTAGGGTTTTTATAAATTGTAGTAAATTATTTAGAAGATATATAAATAATTTCTAAACATATGGTTAGAAATAACTAATAAATGAATCTATACATCTTTATATTTTTATTGTGGTAAATATACATAACAATTTTGCCATGTTGACCATTTTAAGTGTATAGTTCAATAGTGTTAAACATATACACATTTTTGTGCAGCAAATATTCAGAATTTTTCTTCTTGAAAAAACCCCCACAAGATTATACAATACTAGTACATCCATTGAACAGTAAGTCCCATTCCCCTCTCGAACCGGCATTGTAATTTCTGTATCTGTGAATTTGACTACATTAGAAACCCCATATAAGTGAGATTATATGATACATGTGTTTGTGTGACTGGCTTTTTAAACTTAGCATAATGTCCTCAAGGTTCATGCACGTTGTAGCATGTGTCAGAATTCCCTTCCTTTTCTTAAAAAAATATATTTTATTGATTTTTTACAGAGAGGAAAGGAGAGAGATAGAGAGTTAGAAACATCGATGAGAGAGAAACATCGATCAGCTGCCTCCTGAACACTCCCCACTGGGGATGTGCCTGCAACCAAGGTACATGCCCTTGACCAGAATTGAACCTGGGATCCTTGAGTCCGCAGGCCGACGCTCTATCCACTGAGCCAAACCGGTTAGGGCTTCCCTTCCTTTTTAAGGATGAATAATATTCTGTTGTATCAGTGGATACGTGGGTTGCTTTCACCCTTTGCATATTGTAAATAAGGCTGCAATGAACATAGTTGTGCAAATATCCCTTTGAGACTCTGTTTTTAATTCTTTTGGGTATAACCCAGAAGTGGAATTGCTGAGCTATATGGAAATTCTATTTTTTTAAGAACTACCATACTGTTTTCCACAGCAGCTGTGTCATTTTACATTTCCAACAACAGTGCAAAGGCCTTCAGTTTTTCTACATTCTCATCAACATTTGTTCTTTATGCTCCTCTAACTTGTTCATTTCAAATGACTGAACTCAAGTTTGCTGATTCTGTCATCTGTCTGTTTAAGTTTGTTGTTGGACCCTCTAGTGAATTTTTCAATTCAGTTCTTGTATTTTTCAGCTCTAGAATTTTTGTTTGGTTGAGTTTGTTTTGATTTTTTTAATAACTTCTATTACTTGGTTTATATTCTCGTTTTGTTCATGGTTTCATTTAGCTGTCTGTCCACGTTCTCTTTTAGTTCATTGAACATAGTTAAGGCAATTGTTTTAAATCCTTTGCAAGCAAGTCAGAATCTTTCTGGAGACTTATTTTGTTCCTTTGAATGCTTCCCTGTTTCTTTCTACGCTTTGTGACCTTTCCTTAAGCTTACGCTATTTGAAAACCAGTCACCTCTCCCAAGTCTTGACAAACTGACTGTGTACAGAGAAAGAACTCTACTATTCAGCCTGGCTTAAAGACTCATGGCTCTCTGAAACCGTGTTTGGTAATGCATTATCCCTGACCCTGTGTATTTAGCTTTAATTCCAGTTCTGTGTAAGGTTGCATAAATATATTAATTTTCCCAGGAGTCTTGCCCTGCTCTTTTTTTCTTAATCTTTTTAAGCCTTGTATTTCTAGTGTATTCTTTTGCCTATAATCTCTGTCTCTAGGTGCCCAAATGTCTACAGATCAGCCTCTTGGAGTCTCATCTTTCCGGTTTGTAAGACTGTATAATAATCTAGACACATCAAAGGAATAAATGAGATTGCACATGCAAATCCCTTGGAAAGCCTGGAAAATACTAGGCACAGTTAAAGGATGGTTCCTGCCCTACCCAGTTTGCTCAGGGGTTAGCATCAGCCAGTGGACTGAAGGGTTCCGGATTTGATTCCAGTCAAGGGCACATGCCTGGGTTGCAGACTCAGTAGAGGGTATGCAGGAGACAGCCAGTCAATAATTCTCTCTCATTATTGATGTTTCTCTCTCTCTCCCTCTCTCTCTCTTTCCTCTCTGGAATTAATAAAAACATATTTCAAAAAAATAAAATAAAATATGTATAATCCATGTATAATGCCTTTTTGTGACTTCTATGTACTTAGTTACCACCATGGTAAATATGTTAGGATTCAATTGTCAATTACTTTATGGAATTTCACACCCTTTTGTTTTACAACTATTGTGATTTTATAGAAAAACAAATTTTAACTGATTTTTAGAGAGGAAGGGCGGGGGAGATAGAGAGAGAGTAAAATATTGATGTAAGAGAGACACATCCATCAGTTGCACCCTGTGATTGAACCGCAACCTGAGTATGTGCCCTGACCGGAATCAAACCTGCAACCTTCCAGTGCACAGGAGGACACTCTAACCAACTGAGCTGCACCAGCCAGGGCCTATAGGAAAACAATTTTTAAACATTCAACATAAAATGCAAATACATCTTTAAAAAATAACATAGGAAGATTATCGAGAGCTTTGCAAGAAACTGAATCTTCTGAAACAAAAACATTATTTTAGCAATACCAGCAATAAGATCTCTAATTGTCACTACTAAAAAGATAGGAAGATTTATAAGTTACAATTTCTATCCAGATTACACATTTATGATATCTGTTATGCTTGTATTCTGAAATCATATTGCATGCTGATAATATGATTATGGTCTTCTAACAACCTCTCGTAGTTTACCATAAAATATTCTTTTGGATATATTTGCCAGGAATTTAGTATTATATAATCAACAAATGATGTTGTTAAACAAATAAAAAGCTAAATCTCATGCTCTAGAAATACGTGCTATCCTAAACATTTCATTTATTTGTTCCTTGTAGAATGACCTGAATTTTGTCTTCATTTGCTCAAATCAGAAGTTTCAGTACATTTAAGCTTTCTGTCTAGACTTTTCAAACTTTATATAATATATCTTTAAATGTTTTATCTTTGTGTTTTGGCCTACAAGCATATAAGAAACAAGTTATAAATATTTTATGTATAGAGCCTATATCACTAAATGTAGTAAATAATAACTATTCCATTTAATCCAGTCTCTATGGTGGTCTCACTAAGACCCAATCAAAAGACTGTTTTTTTAAAGAAAAGGAAAACAAATTCAATAAGAAAAAATATATAGTATCACATTAAAAGATTTTTTTATAAGATAGAAACAATGTTTATAAAACTTCAAAGAATTCTGGTTAAAATGATGAGCTGAGAAGAGGCCTCTAAATTCTTTCCATTCTTATTCCAAGTCCCAATATAAAGTTAAAAACATGATGTGTTACAATTGGAACCTAAGGAAATCTACCCCTTATGTGCCTTATAGTTAGAAGAATTTCTACTAGACTGTGGTACAAATAAAACTTAGAAATTATGAGATATACACAGGTAAATGTTAATTCCCAACTCTATTTTCTGAAAACAAAAAACAAAAAACAGGTACATCCCTAAGAAGTGATGATATGAGGTGTTGGCTTGATTTAATTCTAAGGATGAAAGCTGGAGGGGAAAGGAGATCACGGTACTGATATCCTTCCAGGATGCGTTTAGCCACAATATATTATCAGACTCCAAAAGCAACTTTTCTTGAGGCTTAAGGTGTTAAACAGGCATATGAAGTGGATGCTCTGGGGGATAGCAGGGCTTAGCTGGGAACAGCCGGGACAAGACCTGATGGAACAGGATCAGTGCGAGGGAGGAGTCCAGAGAAAGCCGCCCTGTGTACTCGGGTGTAAATTGGGCTCCTGTCAGGAGACAGTTCTCTGTGGATTTCCCATGCTTCCCGCATGCTCAGGGCCCGCTGAAGAAAAGATGTGTTAAATATAAATCTTAGGAGACAGAAACAGTGTTTTCCTCCGGAAAGCTTTGAGATGTACTTTCCTGAGATGTTCCAGCGTAGTGGAGAGAGAGCCTTCTTCCTTACCCAGACACATTTGCTTATATTCTAAGTAGTAAAACTGGAGATACTTCTTCCCTCACATCCTTAAAGGAGATTTGCCTATATCCCCAGGTACTGAGTAATATCTTCTCCAGCAGTTCCATAAAAACTCAGTTCCCCAATTTCAGGGTGGTTCACCTAAACCTGTTCTCTCCAGTCCTCATCATATCACCCTGGTGGGTATTGGAACAGGGGGATTTGAAGAAAAATACTGCTCTGGGTAGCATTTTTTGCTGTGAGTAAAAATACCCTCTTTCTCTGACCCAAGGGGTGTCAAGAGATAGAGACAGAGATGGTGGTGGGGGTGGAGATGGAAATTCTATGCCTTTTATACATCTACAGAATTATGGCAGGCTAGCTTGTTAGCTTGCAAGTAGGGTAAAACTCTCAGTCTTTTCACACAATTTCTGACTTAACAGTTCCAAAAGAAACTGCCTTTAGCAGAACAATTTTGTCAGAGAAGTTAGATAAAGTTGAAATTTCTACTGGGAACACTCACAGTTCTGGGATTAACCTTTCTTCTGTTGGGTGTCTGATTCACTAAGCTCATAATATAAATTTTTGGGAGGAAAATTCTAAAACTACTCAGTATACATTTTGAAAATTCATGGTGAGCCATGCTCTCTGCTTTACATAAAATGCCAAACCTGCACAGACCCATAGCAATTAGACATGTGGGCCATCAAAAGTTTCTCAAAAATAAAGGGAAACGTTAGCATTTTAGAGCATAATTTCATAAATATGTAAGAGGAAATAAATTATGTGCATTCATGCAAAATTATATAAGAATAAAATTCGTGTGCAAGACATGATAAATATGATATGATATGACAAAGTACTGAAATAAAGGATGTCCAAAGTCCAGCAGAAATTAGAAGGGAAATTAGGAAAGACAAAATGAAAGAAATGTGGTGGAAGAATATACATGAGAAATTTTAAAAGAAAAGTGGGTTATTACAGATGAGATTTTCCCCCAGAATGCAGAGGGAAAGATTATTATTTTTTCATGAGAAAGAGAATAAAAGATAAGAAACAGACTATAGCTATTTGACAACATGGGTGATGGGAATTCCTGAGAAAGGGATACTAAAAATTGGAATAGAAGAAAAATTACTTAATAAATGAAAGTATTTCTAAGATGAACAAAGTCCAATTGTACTCTATGTTTTTGTTGATTTTAGAGAGAGAGGAAGGGAGAGAGAAAGAGAAACTTTGATTGGCTCCCTCCTGCACCCCCTACTGGGGACCCAGCCTGCAACCAGGGCATGTGCCCTGACCAGGAGTGGAACCTGCGACCTTTTGGTACTTGGCACTATGCTTTAACAACTGAGACATTCCAGCCAGGGCCAAAGTCCAATCTTAGTAGATCCAGAGAAATCGCCATGATAGGGTCAGATCCACTTCGGAACATATGTAATGTCTTCAACATCACGTAGAGTTAAAAAAATATATTGAAGAAACACATCCAGAGAATATATTCTAGAAATGAAACAGGACTCCAGTGACACAGGACTGAAAGATAACAACCAATCAACTTCTTTTCATAGGCATTGATGTGATAAAAAGAAAAGAAAGTTTAGTATGATTCACTGCCAACAGGGTTAAAAATAATAATACAGGAGAAGAAAAAGACATTAGGTAAGACCTGTTAAACCATTTTATATCTGTTGCATTGTGTAAATATTTTGTAATTAAGAAGTACTTGTCAAACAACTAAGCTAAGATACATGCATTGAAAAATATGGCTATACTATAGTAGTATATTGAACATAAATATACAAAGAAGGTAAATTTTAACAAAAATTTTAACATATTGGCAGAAGTTCCCAAAACAGAAACTGCAACTGGCCATACGTAGATATAAACTATTCCCTTTTTAGAAAAAAACTGTGTTAATGTAATTTAAAAATATTAATTTTATAATCATCGGGCTCCATCTTAGAGGCTGTCTTTCTACTACATGGCATTCCTTACTTCACTCCTTTATTGCACTGCAATATTTTTTTTTCTTTTTTTCTTTGACACTGGCACAATTATATATACAATTTAAAATTGGGAAATTTTCCTTGTCTACACGTGCTTTTTGGCCATTATTCTTTCTTGTTTTTTTTCATCATTATTACTAAAAGTAATTTTGTCAGATGTAAGAAGGGTATACATAGTTATTTATTGCTGCATCACAAATTGCCCCCACAACTTAGCAACGTAAAAAGCAGGATTTATTAACTCACGAAGTTTCTGAGAGTCGGGAATGCCGGCCCAGTTTCGCTAGATGGTTCTGCTTCGTGGTCTCGCATGAGATTGCAGTGAAGCTGTTGGACCGGGTGGCATCCCTGATGACTTGACTGGCTCTGGAGAATCTGATTCCAAGCTCATTCACGTAGCTCTGGGCAGAAAGTTCCAGTTTCTTGCCATGTTAGCTTCTCCTTGGAGTGCCCACCACACAGCTTTCCCAGAGCAAGTGATGTACATCAGAGAGACTGACCAAAACAGAAGCCATGTTTATCTGTTTAATAATGTAAACTTGGAAGTACACAGTATCATGTCTTCCATGTTCTGTTGGTCATACACACCAACCCTGGTACAGTGTGGAAGGAGCTTACGCAGCAGTATGAATACCAAGATGGAGGAATCATTGGGCTCCATCTTGGAGGCTGTCTTTCATGACAGATGTTGACAGGTTATTTGCTCTCGGTTTCAAATATCCTACATATGTCACTAATTCCTATTATCTGGAATAACTACCAATATTCATTAATTTCATTCTCCTCTCACATTCCACTTGTCTTTAGTCAGCAATTCATCTGGTTAGTATGCTTTTGCAGAGTAATGCAAAGTTGTTGTTAATCCTCACCCCAGGATATTTTTCCATTGATTTTTAGAGAGAGTAGGAGGAAGGGGAGAGACAGAGAGAGAGAAACATAAGTGTAAGAGAGACACATCGATTGGTTTCCTCCCACACACGTCTGGATCAGGGCTGGGATGGAGCCTGCAACCCAGGTACATGCCCTTGACTGGGATGAACCTGGGACCCTTCAGCCTGTGTGCTGACACAGCATCCACTGAGCCAAATGGACTAGGGTGAAAATTTTAATTTCTAAGAGATGTGAGCTTTAGGTGGACGTGCTGGCTTGTGATGGCTTTAGTTCCTCATACCCTGAGCGTGGCAAAATTAGAAAGTGCCCCAGAGGAAACATTGGACCTGGACGACATCTTTCTTCTCTGTCACTTATAAGCACACCTATTTCTTTCTGCTAATTAAGATTACACTGTAACTCTCTTAATTGTTCACTCCATTAGCACATGAGTAGTAAGCCACGGCTTGGGGCGGTCAGCATCCCATGCCCTGGATCATGGATCGGTAGCCTGATGAAAATATTCCTTTCTTGGAAATAAGGACATACAATCCAGAAGGATGTTGAATTTCAAGGAGAGAAAACAAAGAATTTCCTATTAGATCATTTACGAAATGACAGATGCCGTTCACATTGACATCCCTTGCATGGCGTAGTTAACATGGCTGCTCATTCTCCTAGGACACTTTCAAAAGTGGGTTAAAGAGAAACCTTCAGTGTGAGCAGAGATGGTACAGAGAGCTACCCTTGACAACAACCGAAAGCCAACACAGGAAAACGAATCTTCTGAACTCTCTAGCCAACAGCCACAAATGCACCCCTATGGCTCAAAAGAGAAACTGCTTATTGCATAGGTTATGATTAATTTCCCAATTTAGATACACTGGGAAGAAATTAGTATGTTCCTGTACTAAGAGAAAATTATTCCCATGGGTCAAAAATAAGTCAAGAATACTGGCCCCTTTTTCCATTATCATTTTTCTTAGGTTATTGAGGACAAGTAAGGATAGCATTAAAGATTCTTTTAAAAAAAAATTTCCTATTTGGTTCTCCAATATAGGTGAGAATAATTCCAGAAATGTGGTGAGTGAGTTAAAAGGCCTTCTCAGCCAGCATAGTTCCAGAATTAACTTGGAATAGCTGCATTATCAGTACTTGTTAGTCTTGGCTTAATTATGTCTCTTCCATATTAGCTCAGTAATTATATGTTTTTAAAAATGTTATATGTCCTTTTTATTCTTTTCTTCAACCAGTTTTCTCCTGTTACGTGATTTCAGCCTTAATGAGCATACAGCAGACACTCTCAGTTAGTAACAATAGCTACAGGGTGATCAGGGTCAGGCCTTGTAAAATATAGTGATAAAATCGCATTCCTATTGGATTTCCTGTTCTCCAAGAAGGGCTACATTTACTTTAAAGTTTAAACCACGGATTAAACCCAGTTACATAAGATGAAATTGCTAGTTAATTGTTCTTAGAGAATTTGGCAGACAAAAAAAAAAAAAAAAAAAAAAAAAAAAGGCTGTTGCCTCTAACAGGAGACCTGAATCTGCAGACAACAGAAACAAGCAGAAGTGTGCCTGGGAGTGGTAATTACGCAAAAGTACTTGATGACTAAATGAGTTATTTATTTAATTAAGCCACCTAGTTCCTGAGAAAGGAGAGGAGCCTCCATGTCCCTGGGAATCTAAGCACTTGGCAAGTATGTTGAGATGCGATGCCAATCCTTCTCAGCCTCTGCTCCCAGCCGTGCTCACTTGCTCCAGGAAAGTGCTCAAGGCCGGGGCTCAGCACAGCCTGAGCAGGAAAACAATCTAGGGGGCTGAAGGGGGTGTTTACAAGATGAAGGAAGCATAGGACCTGGCTCATATACAGCAGCAGGATGCTTGAGAATGCATGTGAGATGGCTTTGGACTGGGTGGGTGTAGAATGTAGGATGGTTAAGGGATAATTTAATGAAATAATTCAGTGTTCAACATTATGGCAAGAATACTTACAACATGGGCAATTACCCTGCTGGTATGAGCTCTTGTTTGTTGTTGGTGTTTTTTGTTTGTTTGTTTGTTTGTTTTAAGCTGGACATGACAATGGGCTATGGTAAATGAGGTGGAAATTAGAAAACTGCTTTGACAGAACACTGCAAAACAGGTCAAAAGTCTTGGAGATGGGGGATTGTGAGAATGGATTTACTATATGAGAATGAAGTATCCTTTCCTTCCCTCTCTATGTTCATGGGGTGGCCCAGTGTACACTTAGGTTGTCCTGGTGACATAGACTGTAGGGAACGGCTCTAGAGTTAAAACCTCGGATTGACCTGTGGCAGAACCACAAACAACTATCAGCTTAGAGGGCAGAGGCCCCTTGGCATAATTAAGCTTAACTTTATAGGCTCCCTAGATCCTTCCTGGGTAGCTAATGGGCTGTGGGAGGTGCAGCAAGTGCGGCCAAAACAAGTGAAACTCACAAGAACATTGTAACCATGTTGACCACTACCTTGTTTTTCTCAGACTATAAAATAAAGCCTCATCCAGGCACAGGAGATACACCAAGCCCCAGCTATATTCTCTTTGTCTGTCTTTTCTTTAATCCTTTGCTACTCCCCCTCAGGCTCACCGAACCCTTGGCTGTGCTGGCACAGCACAATACACACTAGCATCTTTGAGAAGCTTGATGAGGGTAGCCTTTTATAATTGCCAGCATTACGTACTCTCTTGACATTGTGCTCCCCAGAATCACTGGGGAGATCAGATTGCAGAGTCAGAGACAAGAGGTAGTGCTAAAAGTAATAAAACTATTTATCTTTATTTAAAAAAACATTTTTATTGATTTCAGAGAAGAAGGGAGAGGGAGAGAGAGATAGAAGCATCAATGATGAGAGATAATCAGTGATCATCTGTCTCCTTCGGGAGAGAGAGAAAGAAACATCAATGATGAGCCTGCAACCTAGGCATGTGCCCTGACCAGGATCGAACCATGATTTCCTGGTTCATAAGTTGATGCTCAACCACTTAGCCAGGACAGCTGGTCAAAAACTATTTATCTTTTATTTCTAATTTTTATTTTGAAATTGTTTCATAAATAAAATTGAAAAAATATAGATCTTTTTTAAAAAATGGCATTGGGACTACTGGATAGCCACATGCAAAAGAGTGAAGTTGAGCCCCCACTTCATACAGCCTGTACAAAAATTAACTCAAAATGCACCACTGGTCTAGATGTTATATCTAAAACTATAAAACAATTAAAAGAAAACATAGAAGTAAAGAAATTGTTTCTTAGATATGACCCAAAAATCTCAGGTGAGAAAGAAAAACATAGATAACTAGGACAGCATCAAAATCACAAACTTCTGTGCTTCAAAGCACACCATCAAAAACTGAAAAAAAAAACTCACAGAAGATAAAATATTTGCAAATAATATATTAGGTAAGGGACTTGTGCCTTTAATATTCAAAGAATTCTTGAAATTCAAAAATAGAAAAATAATTTAACAAAATTGAGCAAAGGATTTGAATAACCATTGTTCCAAAAAAATGCAAGTGTCCAATATACACATGAAAAGACGCTCAATATTAGTAGACATTAAGGAAATGCAAGTCAAACCCACAGAGATATAACTTCCTACCCACTGGGATGGCAAAAATTAAAAAGACAAAAAATAACAACTGTTTGGGAGGCTACGTAGAAATTGGAACCTCCATATTGCTGGTGGAAATGTAAAATGGTGCAGTAATTTTGGAAGAGTTTGACAGATCTTCAAATTATTAAAAATAGGGTTACCACATGGATTTGTATTTCTTCTTCTAGTTATATAACCAAAAGAAGGGGAAACATATTTCTACACAAAACATTTATATAAATGTTCATAGTAGCATTATCCTTCCAAGAAATGAAAATATTCCAACGCTCATTAACTGATGAATGGATAAAAATCATGTGATCTATCCATACAATGGAGTATTATTCAACCATAAAAAGAAGTGAAGTATTGACACATTACATTGATTAATCTTAAAAACATTACACTAAGTGAAAGGAACCAGTCACAAAAAGATATATGTGAATGTCAAGTACAGGCAAATCCATAGAGACAGAAAGTAAGTCAGTGGTTGTCAGGGGATGAATTTGGGGGAGGGGAGGAGGAGTGATTGCTAATGGATATGGGATCTCTTCTTGGGGTGATGAAAATGTTCTAAAATTATATAGTGGTGATGGCTGACCACTTCTGAATTGTACACTTTAAGAGAATGCAGTTTATGGTATGTGAATTATATCTCAATAAAGCTATTATTTAAAATATGTCTAATAGAAAGTTTGAAAAGTCCCATGTCTATCAGGGAAGGGTTGGGGGGTGGTTAGAGATCAACCAAAGCATTTATAGGCATGCATATAAGCATAACCAATGGACACAGACACTGGGAGTGGTGAGGGCATGTGCTGGAGGATAGAGGAGGCTGGGGGGAGGCCAATGAGGGGAAAAAGGAGACATATGTACTACTATTTGTAATACTTTAAACAATAAAAAATAAATGTAAAACTAGTACAGAAGTTTTATATACACATACTCTTCTCTTAGCTTTCTCTAATGTTAAAAACTTATATAACTTTAGTAAAGTGATCAAATTCAGGAAATTAACATTAATATAATATTAGAAACTAAACCACAGAGCTTATTCCAATGTCATGAGTTTTGCCACTTGTGTCCTTTTTCTGTGCCAGGATTCAATCCAGTCAGGAAGAAGTATGTCTGGAACCAGGGTATACCCTTGGCTATCTCTTCAATCTATGAAAATATTTTTTATTTAAATTCTTTATTATTTCAAGTATTACGTAAGTCTCCTTTTCCCCTCATTGACCTCTCCCTGGCCACTCCCACCCCCCAGTACATGCCCTCACCCCCCATTACTGTCTTGTCCATTGGTTATGCTTATATGCCTGCATACAAGTCCTTTGGTTGATCTCTTACCGTCGCCCTCCCATCCTCCCCTGCCTTCCCTCTGAGGTTTGACGGTCTGTTTGATGCTTCTGTATCTCTGGATCTACTTTTGTTCATCAGTCTGTGTTGTTCATTATATTCCACAAATGAGTGAGATCATGTGATATTTATCTTTCTCCGGTAGGCTTATTTCGCTTAGCATAATGCTCTGTAGGTCCATCCATGCTGTTGCGAATAGTAAGAATGCTTACTTCTTTACAGAAACATATTATTCCTTGTGTAGATGTACCACAGGTTTTTAATCCACTCATAAGGCTGATGGGCACTTAGGCTGTTTCCAAATCTTAGCTATTGTAAATTGTGCTGCAATGAACAGGGGTGCATATATCCTTTCTGATTGTTGTTTCTGATTTCTTGGGATATATTCTTAGAAGTGGGATTACTGAATCAACTGGGAGTTCCATTTTAACTTTTTGAGGGAACTCCATATTGTTCTCCACAGTGGCTGCACCAGTCTGCATTCCCACCAGCAGTGCACAAGGGTTCCTTTTTCTCCACATCCTTGCCGGCACTTGTCCTTTGTTGATTTCTTGATGATAGCTATTCTAACAGGAGTGAGATGATACCTCATTATTGTTTTGATTTGTATCTCTCAGATTTCTTTTGCTGTGCAGAAGCCTTTTATTTTGAAGTAATCCCATTTGCTTATTTTCTCCTTACTTTCCATTGCTCTAGGAGCTGTATCAGTAAAGATATTGTGACGATATATGTCTGATATTTTGTA
>NW_006283588.1:2333338-2335473 GCF_000327345.1 Myotis davidii
GTTTAGATACACAGGTACTTACCATTGTATCACAGTTGCCTACAGAATTCAGTACAGTAACATGATGTATAGGTTTGTAGCCTGGGAACAATAGGTTGTCCCTCTAGTCATGTGTGTATACGCTATCCCATCTAGGTTTGTGTAAGTGCACCCCCTGATGTTTGCAAAACGCAACTAAATTACCCAATGATGCATTTCTCAGAATGTTTTCCCATCATCAAATGATGCATGACTGTATTTAAAGTTACTAAAAGAATAGATCTTAAAAGTTCTCATCACAAGAAAAAAATTGTAACTGTGTGGTGATAGATAGTAATTAAACTTATTGTGGTGATTATTTGTAATATGTACATATATCAAATGATTATATTATACATGTGAAAGTTATACAGTGGTATATGTCAATGATGTCTACCTTAAAAATATCTGTAGTTGCCAGGAACTCGGATGGGGCTTGGGGAGGAGGCTGAAAGAGATGAACAGGTGAAGTGCAGGAAACTTCTGAGGAAGTAAAACTAATTTGTATGAAACAATCAGGTTGGATGCATGTCATTTAACATTTCTCAAAAACCGTAAGAGTTACAACAACAAAAAATAAGCCATAATGTAAATAGTGGACTTTGGTTGATAATGACACATCAATGATCGTTCAGTGATTGTAACAAATGTACCACAGTGTAAAGATATATTGGTGGAGGGGAAGGCTGTGAGCATGTAGGAACTCTGTACTTTTTGCTCCATTTTGCTGTGAAATTACTAAAACTTCTCTAAAACTTAAAAATTAATTTAAAAATACACTAATGACATTAACAGAAGATTAATATTGCAGAAGCAAGAATTAGAAATTTAACAATTAAACTTTATATAAGTAACAATGTAAATGACCCAAAATGAGACACAGAAAGAAAAAAAAAGGACTGAAAAAAAAACATGAACAGAGCTTCAGTGAGCTATACACTATCTGGACCTACTCAGTGTCCACAAATTTGACAGCCTAGAAGGACACAACCTGCCAAGAGTCACACAAGAAGAAATTGGTTTTCTGGATAAGCCTCTGCCTCTGAAAGGGATTGAATCCATAATTGTAACCTCTCAGATCATAAAGCACTAGGCCCTGCTGGGTTCCCTGGTGGAATGCTAGCAAAACATGTCGGAAGAAATTATACCAGTTCTTCACCGTGTCTTTCAGAGACTAGAAAAAAAAGGGAATACCTCCTAACTCATGCCACATGGCCAGCATTACCCTAACACCAAAGCAAAACACAGAAAACTGCAGACAATATTCCTCTTAAAAATAGGTGCAAAAAATGTTCAACAAAATACCGGCAAGTCGAATCCAAAACAGTATAAATAGATTTTTATAAACCAAGAACAAGTGAAATTTATCCCAGGTATAGAAATGCTGGCTCAGCCCTCTGAAATCAACTAAATGTTATCTGCCACATCAACAGACTAAAAAAAAAAGAAAAATCACATGTTCATATCAACAGATTCAGGAAAAGCATTGAATAAATAATTAAATAATGAAAAAAACAACAGGAGGAACCAGCAGAAAATAAATGCCCTGAGAAAGTGGTGGAGGACACAGATATTTCTAGTTTGAATCTCGGTCCACAAACCTGACCACGGAAGAGATATAGCATTTCTTAATTTTCTTTAATCAGCCTAACTCTTGTTTTGTAGACTTCACCTTACCCATCTGTCATAAAGCTCCTTCTCAAATGTAACTCTCATCCAGGTCCCACCCTACTTCGAGAGATATCCCTCTTGTCTTTATGTGGCCACAGGCATGAGGTCCTACCTGCTCATCCATGAGGTCCCCCATCTCGAGTCATCCACTTGATGCAACGGTACCTAGCATCCTTAGGGCCTAGAGTTTCAGATAAGCTTGGGGCCCATGTGTCTTGGGAGCAGCTTCCCTAAGTGCAAGAGTTCAACCTTCTCAAATTTTGATACTTCTCTTAGATGCTTTGAGAAAATAAGGAACAAATCACAACTTCTTGCAGCTTCTACAGAGGGAAATCATTTCCAAACCTATCCTAAAGTCATTTTTATCTTAATCTCTTTAATGAGTTTAGATTTTAAAAAAGATTAAGTTCTTTTAGCCTTGGAAAAAGGCCTAAGGAAGAGATCAT
>NW_006283588.1:2341842-2342601 GCF_000327345.1 Myotis davidii
TTGTTTTTATTTAAAAAAAAGTTTACTATAAAACAATATGCTGTGTTATTCTGCCAGCAGCCTCATAAATCTCATGTTTACCACATCCTTGATTGCATCATTTTCTCTTATGCTTGATTTAATCTCCTATTCTATAAATTTAGCATAGCCTACATTTACAGTGTTTTTAAAATCTACCACGGTATATTGTAATATTCTAGGCCTTCACATTTACTCACCACTGACTCACATAGAGCAACTTCAGTCCTGCAAGGTCCATTCATATTGAATATACCTTTTCTATGTTTAGATACACAGGTACTTACCATTGTATCACAGTTGCCTACAGTATTCAGTATAGTAACATGATGTATAGGATTGTAGTCTGGGAACAATAGGTTGTCCCTCTAGTCATGTGTGTATACGCTATCCCATCTAGGTTTGTGTAAGTGCACCCCCTGATGTTTGCAAAACGCAACTAAATTACCCAATGATGCATTTCTCAGAATGTTTTCCCATCATCAAATGATGCATGACTGTATTTAAAGTTACTAAAAGAATAGATCTTAAAAGTTCTCATCACAAGAAAAAAATTGTAACTGTGTGGTGATAGATAGTAATTAAACTTATTGTGGTGATTATTTGTAATATGTACATATATCAAATGATTATATTATACATGTGAAATTTATACAGTGGTATATGTCAATGATGTCTACCTTAAAAATATCTGTAGTTGCCAGGAACTCGGATGGGGCTTGGGGAGGGGGCTGAAAGAGA
>NW_006283588.1:2342765-2345396 GCF_000327345.1 Myotis davidii
CAAAAAATAAGCCATAATATAAATAGTGGACTTTGGTTGATAATGACACATCAATGATCGTTCAGTGATTGTAACAAATGTACCACAGTGTAAAGATATACTGGTGGAGGGGAAGGCTGTGAGCATGTAGGAACTCTGTACTTTTTGCTCCTTTTTGCTGTGAAATTACTAAAACTTCTCTAAAACTTAAAAATTAATTTAAAAATACACTAATGACATTAACAGAAGATTAATATTGCAGAAGCAAGAATTAGAAATTTAACAATTAAACTTTATATAAGGAACAATGTAAATGACCCAAAATGAGACACAGAAAGAAAAAAAAAGACTGAAAAAAAACATGAACGGAGCTTCAGTGAGCTATACACTATCTTAACCTACTCAGTGTCCACAAATTTGACAGCCTAGAAGGACACAACCTGCCAAGAGTCACACAAGAAGAAATTGGTTTTCTGGATAAGCCTCTGCCTCTGAAAGGGATTGAATCCATAATTGTAACCTCTCAGATCATAAAGCACTAGGCCCTGCTGGGTTCCCTGGTGGAATGCTAGCAAAACATGTCGGAAGAAATTATACCAGTTCTTCACCGTGTCTTTCAGAGAATAGAAAAAAAGGGAATACCTCCTAACTCATGCCACATGGCCAGCATTACCCTAACACCAAAGCAAAACACAGAAAACTGCAGACAATATTCCTCTTAAAAATAGGTGCAAAAAATGTTCAACAAAATACCGGCAAGTCGAATCCAAAACAGTATAAATAGATTTTTATAAACCAAGAACAAGTGAAATTTATCCCAGGTATAGAAATGCTGGCTCAGCCCTCTGAAATCAACTAAATGTTATCTGCCACATCAACAGACTAAAAAAAAAAGAAAAATCACATGTTCATATCAACAGATTCAGGAAAAGCATTGAATAAATAATTAAGTAATGAAAAAAACAACAGGAGGAACCAGCAGAAAATAAATGCCCTGAGAAAGTGGTGGGGGACACAGATATTTCTAGTTTGAATCTCGGTCCACAAACCTGACCACAGAAGAGATATAGCATTTCTTAATTTTCTTTAATCAGCCTAACTCTTGTTTTGTAGACTTCACCTTACCCATCTGTCATAAAGCTCCTTCTCAAATGTAACTCTCATCCAGGTCCCACCCTACTTCGAGAGATATCCCCCTTGTCTTTATGTGGCCACAGGCATGAGGTCCTACCTGCTCATCCATGAGGTCCCCCATCTCGAGTCATCCACTTGATGCAACGGTACCTAGCATCCTTAGGGCCTAGAGTTTCAGATAAGCTTGGGGCCCATGTGTCTTGGGAGCAGCTTCCCTAAGTGCAAGAGTTCAACCTTCTCAAATTTTGATACTTCTCTTAGATGCTTTGAGAAAATAAGGAACAAATCACAACTTCTTGCAGCTTCTACAGAGGGAAATCATTTCCAAACCTATCCTAAAGTCATTTTTATCTTAATCTCTTTAATGAGTTTAGATTTTAAAAAAGATTAAGTTCTTTTAGCCTTGGAAAAAGGCCTAAGGCAAAGAATATGCAGACTCTAGCTTCTTAGTGGGAGAAGGGAAATGAAGCAGAGGAAATACAAATCATTGTAATAAAGATACAATTTATCCTATTCTACTACAGACAAATAGGCAATTCAAACAGAGGTAAACGCTGGACAGAGAATTATAAAATGTTATAGAAGACGTGTGTTTAACCCAGACCTGGGGCGGTCAGGGGAATTTCATGGAAGAACTAATGCCTAAGCTGAAACCTGAGAGTTGAATAAGAGATCAACCAAAGGACTTATATGCAAGCATATAGACCTAACCAGTGGACAACAGACAACAGGGGGG
The DNA here is from genome assembly GCF_000327345.1 of Myotis davidii. Lineage (NCBI taxonomy): Eukaryota > Metazoa > Chordata > Mammalia > Chiroptera > Vespertilionidae > Myotis > Myotis davidii. The sequence continues at coordinate 2,344,615 of NW_006283588.1, forward strand.
TGAGGGCATGAGTGGGGGGAATGGGGGGATGTGGGGATAAAGACACATATGTAATAACTTAATCAATAAAGAATTTTTAAAAAGAGGTACCCAGGGAAAGGGGGATGGAAGGGAAGCTATTGTGTGAAGTCTCTGAGGAACGAGAAAGGCTTGAAACACCGGCCTCTATCCAGTGAGTCTACAGATCACACAATGAGATGTGAGTGCTGAGTGTGAGCTCGAGAGTCATGCGTAGGTTGAACTGATGCAGATGCTTGTGAGCTATAAGGAGGAGTCTGGCTTTTATTTTGTGAACAACAGAAAGTCATTGAAATGTTTGGAGTCTGGGAAAGACAAAATCTTTTTACTTAAAAGATCATGTTGTCTGGCTGGGGTGGCTCAGTGGTTGAGCGCCGACCTATGAACCAGGAGATCACGGTTTGATTCCTGGTCAGGGCACATGCCTGGGTTGCATGCTCGATCTCCAGTGAGGGGCATACAGGAGGCAGCCAATCAATGATTTTCTCTCATCATTGATGTTTCTATTTCTCCCTCTCTTTTCCTCTGATATCAATAAAAATATACTCAAAAAACACACCTTTGTATCACTACTGTAAATGGAAAACCATAACCCCTTGAAATAAATAGAAAGCATCTGCAAAACCATGTTAATGCTGTTGCCAGAGCAAAGTGGCTTGGTTTAGTTAGGGTTGCTGGTTTGGTTCCTGACCAGGGCATATTACAATCTAGTACGTGGGTAGGCGGGTTGGATCCCCAGGTCGGGGCACATACAAAATGCAATC
>NW_006283588.1:2345449-2367892 GCF_000327345.1 Myotis davidii
TCCTCCTCCTCCTCCTCCTCTTTAAGCATGTCCTTGAGTAAAGATTAAAAACAAATGAAAGGATCATGTTAGTTTCAAAGTAGACAACTGAGGTGGCAGGCAGCCCTGATGGTTAATGAACTACACCAGAAGTGGAAGGAACTCTTACAGTAATCCTCAGGAAAAAGGATAGTGTGACCTTGAGAAGTAGCAGAAGAAATGGCAAAAAGTGGGGATATTTCAAAGATATGAGGTTGTACAATCTACTAGTTGTGACAGTGTTATATTTCATAGCATATAAAACTCCTCCGATTTAAAACATATCATTTTATATCGCACTAGGAAGGAAAATTCTGCTAGTTAATAAAATATGGTCCACCATTGATTGTTAGAAGTACCACAATGTTAGGATGTAAAATGTGGGGGAAATGTACTTTGAAGACTGATAAAACACAGTAGATTGGATGTAGGAAGAGAGGAGGGAGTCAAACATGTGACTGGGCAACTGAATAAGAAATGAATGAGTAGGCAGCTGAGACAGAAATGTGAGCATTGGGTAGGGAAGGCATGAAGAAATGATGATATTGGTTTTGATTATGCTGCATTTGAACTGTCTGGTAGTCAATTTGTTATGTGTGTCTGGAATTAAGTAGAGGTTTGAACTGGAGATAAGGAGATTTGGGAAATTTTCAAAATGTGTATGAAACTGATACAAGAATGAGAGAATGATCAACCGTGTCAAATGATGCTAAATGTTTAGGTAAAATAAAAATTTATTCATTTCAACTGGATTTTTTTTAAAAAATGGGCAGGTACTGATTATAGAGGCTGGGAGAGAGTTAGGTCCTTCATGGGGAAGGCAAGACAGTTGAGGTTATAAAAAAAATAAGGAATTGGAAGAAGACCCAGTTTACTAGAGAAACCAATTGTCCCAAATAGATCCCAGGAAAGGATCTGGGGTGTTTATCTAAGGAGTCCCTTGAGATAAACTTTAACCCGGCATGTGTTGGGTAGCTGCTAGCGAAGAGGCTACTTTACACAAGCAGGACCAAGGGCAGGTCTAGGACCGAAAAGACAAGAAGCTTTCATTTCAATTTTAAGCATACACAAAATGATTCAATTAACTGCCGGAGGAATTACACCACATGAAACATAAGCAGTTGCAAATCACACAGCACTTTATTACTCAGAAAATTTCCTGATGCTGTGGTTACAGGCTTGGTGGGATCCCAGTGGTGCTGTCCTCTGGGGTCCGGCAGCTGGGCTGGTCCAGTCCGGATGCAGGGAGCCGGCGTTCCTCACCAGTGAGCACAGTCGCATCTCGCTCAGGAGGTACTAGGCGCTCTGTCATCTGGCAGAGAGAGGAGTGTGGAGCGGCGTCACTTGCTGGACTGACAAAAGGACATGCCTTTGTGGCTATCTCGACAGGCAAGCACCATGAGCTGGCCAACACCCATTTTTAAAGCTGTTCGTACCCGCAGCAGTTCAGGTGGCTATCAATGAATTACGTCAATGCCCACATGTTAATCTCAAACAGGGCGAAGGGCTACATGTGGTTATCTGGGGAGAGCACTTCACTCACACAAATTGTTATCTTAGCAAGTCACTCTGAGTCAGTAACTGAAGTTCAAATCCTTATCTATGGGGTACACATGCTTCAGGGCAGTGGGGAATGTGTCCTTAATATCATGCTTTAAGTTTCAAGAAAGTTAACGCAAACATTTTAAAACCTTTTAAACATTTTTAGACACTTTTAAAGCATTTTTAAACATTTCTATACATTTCTACAACACCAATATTAACAGAAGTTACAAAGATGAATGAAGACAGAAATAACATTAGAAATAATCTTTAGCTAATTCACAAATTAGCCAAGATGGGACCTAATGAACATGGCAACATATGTAATCTAGGACATTAATTTTTTTCTTCAGTAAGAATTCTGTTGCATCAACTTCTTCAATTTTATAATTTGCTAAAGAAGATTATATACTAGTCATAAGGGAATAGGAAACCTTATCAATCAAATCCTGTTTGCATATATGTTACAGATTAAATTGTGCTCCTCCCCCCCCCCACCCCCCAGCCCTGATTCATATGTTGAAGCCCTAACCTCTGATATGACTGTATTCGGACATAGGGTCTTTAAGGAGGTATTAAGGTTAATGAAGTCTTAGGGTGGGACCCTAAGTCAATAGGGTTGGTGTCCTTATAAGAAGAGGAAGAGACACTAGGAATGCACAAGCACAGAGGAAAGGCCATGTGAGAACATAGCCAGAAGGCGGCCATCTGCAAGCCATGGAGAGAGACCTTAGGAGAAGTCAACTCTGCCAACACCTTGATCTTAAACTTCCAGCCTCCAGAACTGTTAGAAAATAATTCGCTGTTGTTTAAAGCACCCAGCAGGAGAGAGGGTGGGAAGGAGAGATGTAAGAGGCAGAGAAGGAAGCAGGAAAATTAATGCTGCTAAATTTCCATTCATAGATTTTAATGGTCACATTTTACTGGCTCTTTCCCCTCAAGTTAGAATTTAATATTTAATTAAAACCTGAGTTTCAAATGTTCCTTTATGAGTTTCATTTAAAGAGCTTTTATCAATATTTTAAAATCTGGTGTTTAAGATAAGGACATCCTAATTATAATTATTCTAATTAGAACACCCCAAAATATTCAGTTTATTACCTGGAATACTTAGCTTAGATAGTGATAGGCATAGTTTTTAGCAGGAAACTGGGATTGCTTTCCATAATATCAAAAGATGGCAATGTAGCCCTAGCCTATTTGGCTCAGTGGTTAGAGGGTTGGCCCATGGAATGAGAGGTCTCGGGTTCGATGTACCTCAGTTACAGGCTCAATCCCTGGCCTCAGTTGGGGCATGTGCTGAAGGCAACCAATCAATGAGTCTCTCTCACATCTATGTATCTCTCTTGATCTCTCACCCTCCTTTCCACTCTCTCTAAAAATTAATGGAAAAATATTCTCAGGTGAGGATTAACAAGAACAACAAAAAGATGGCAATGTATCTTTATGATTTTATTGATATGCACTTTTCTTACCCTGACATTCCTAAAACTCTACTGTCATGGAGTTCAATGGATAACTAACCACTTATGAATTTTAGGGTTCGGTTTTTACTAACTCAGCACTTCTAGTTGGCATAACCTATTAACTCAAAACCAGTTTTCTGACTTCCTCATTCAAGCTTTGAGTCAACAAATCCCTGCAAGTATACTGAACAGGTTGATAAAGCCAATTTGGAATCATTAAAAATTTCATACTACATTTAGAGGCATTTGTTTTCAATGTGGCATATTCACAATAATTATGCTATAAGCACATCAGTTTTAAATGCATATATTGCCGATCAGTTCCGTTGCACAGAATTCCCCTTGAAAGAAATTTTTTTGTGTGTGTACAGCATAAATATGAGGCTTTTACACTTGGATATCTCACAAATCTAAAATGTATGTCATCTTCACTCCAAATTTCCATATTATGTAGTTACATAATGGAATTCTATTTTTGACTATTTGCTACAACATCGATGCTAATCCTTGACTTGAGAACAGTGACCATTTTAGAAAGACATCTGTGAATATAAAATAGTCAGTATTTTTGTTGGGTACCAAGATACCTACAGAAAAAAAATATAGTCTTTTTTCCCCTAAACTGCACTGTTGGAAACTTTAACAAAAATATTAGTTTTACACGTTCTGAAGCTTGATCCCTGCCTTAGTATGTAAACCAGAAAACACAGAGAGAATGGTACCAAACTTTTAGAATAGATCCTATTTGTTTGCTTTTGGAATTTGGGAATAATTCGAAGAATACCTGGGTGATAGAAAGCTTGACATACAAATTCATTGGCTCAGACCCCATCAGGGCAAGAATATTAAAAGGATCTTAGAAGCTTAGAAGCTCCAGCCACTTTATAGAAAAGATGGGACACTCCGTTTGTGTAAAGCCCACCACAAATGCTTCAAAGTTGATGGAAAGGTCAGTTGAAAAGACCCGTGAAAGTAAATGGTTCTTGCTTCACTCTCACCTTCTTTAGATCATTTTCACTGTGGTGTGGGCACTATTTATCTTCAGAAAACTGAAGAAGCATGCAGATGGTGGAACACCTGAAGCAAGGTAGAGTCAGTATGTTCTGGACACAGTAAGGAAACCAGTTTGGTTCTCCAGAGAATTTTGAGCATTAAGGTGGTGTCCTGACCCGGCTTCCCCATGAAAGTAGAGTCTGAGTCAAAGGTTTGCCTCATGGGGGTCGTTTGGAAAGTGATTTCAGGGAGCAGTGATACAGGTTAAGGCGAGTAAAACAGAGAAGAATATGTCTGCACGACTACTGGGGACTAATACTCAACCCTGAGAATTCTTCTGAGGAGCCTTTTGAAGAACATCTCATGAAGGAAATGAAGGGACAAGCACGTACCCATCAGCTTTCAATCACCCTCTCAGAATGGGTATGACCTGTGATAAATGCCAGGTCAAGAATTGTTTCTGGGCCATTGACTCTCCTGCTCTTCCAGTTTGTAGACACTGCACTGTAAATCACTGTGGACATTCTGAGCTATAGCATCAAAGAATCCCAGGGAGGTGTCATGCTGTATTGCATAAACCTATGTTAAGACTGGTCTCCACAACAGTGCTTGGTGTAAGGGAGGGCCTAAGAGGATTTGATGCACAAGAGTGCCCCCTTTCACTTTCCAGGTCCACTTGTATCCATCAGTATGTTCAACCCTTGTGGCTGTGGCCAGTCATAATACCTGAAAGGACCTGAGATTATTAAGGACAGACCTTCTTGCCTGGCTGATCTCAAAGCCATAGCCAATATTCATCACCTCCCTCCTCCATCAAACACTCTATATTTTCCTCATTCTAAGTCAATTCAGCTGGTCTAGGACTCTTGACTGTTGCATTAATCCTGGCCTTTACCTTCTATGATCTTACATGTGTGATGGCTGGTTTTATGTGTCAACTTGGCTGGGTCATGGAGTGCCTAGATATTTGATCGAACATAATCCTGGGTGTTTCTGTGAGAGTGTTTTTAGATGTGCTTAACATTTACATTGGTAGACTGAATCAAGCAGATTGCCCTCCCTAATGTGCATGGGTCTCCTCCGATGAGGTGAAGGCCTCAATAGAACTCCCCTGAGTCAGACAGAATTTCTCCTGCCTGACCACTTTCCAGTCTGGGACACTGATGTTTTTTCCTGCCTTTGGAAAGGATCTTCCTGGGTCTCCAGCTGCTAGTCCACTGACTGAGCTACATCATTGGCTCTCCTGGGCCTGCAGCTTGCTAAAGGAAGATCTTAGAATTTGTCCTCTGAAGAACCTCGAATAATACAGTATCCATAGTGGACTTGTCCTTGTGAGTCATGATTGCCAAATTGCCCACTTACAGTGACCTCAGACACAGAGCATGCCTTTTTGTCCTCTGCCCTGTATTTCTCATACCTCTCTTCCTTTTTCTTTATGCCATCGTCTAACTAGGAGATGAGTGATTTCCTTCTTCAACATTCTCAGGAAGTTGTTTGGCTTCTGCCTAGAAAATTTCAGAGAAAAGCATCTCACTTGTAAGATAGCTAACCTATCTCCCAAAAGCTCTGTTAGAGATTGCCTCCTTACAGTATTCCAAAAGCTGTTTCCTGTAACTTTGACCTATCACTACTCTGATCTATCTGGGGCAACATGAAATAAGTCTAATCCTTCTTCATAATAACAACTTCAAAAAAATTTGAAAATAGAAACCATGCCTTTCCTCCAAGCTAAAGATACCTCACGTTTCTTCATATAACGTATGGCTCCCAGTTCTCTCATCTCTTCATTTGCTTTCCTTTAGCACAGGTCAGGTATCTGTGGCCCTTTTAAACAGAGTTACCCTGAAGCGAGCACAGAACTCAGCTATAGTCTGACTGTTCTAAAAGGAAAAGGGGCTATTCTTGTGTCTAGAGAATGCGGTACCACTTTGCTCGGCTCTGTGTGGGACACAGCTGTTTATCATCTGACAATGCCATTTCCGGCACGTAAACATCCTCGATCTCACTGTATATCCTCCACAGATACAGATTTAGCTAGGAGTTTTTCAGTCTTCACAGCCACATGCAATAGTGGTAAACTCTGGCCACCCGTCTGAGGCATCCCCTCCCAAACTCCTAGCACTGGTTGGAGGAGATAGAATAACAATTGTTGTGAAATGGAAAATTTGCATCTTGTTTCAAGTATCCCCCACATAGCTACACAGAGCTACCTCTGTAAGTGAGAACAACTGGCTTTGGTCCAACTGGCTGAATATTGTCATTCAGAGGCTTTGGAGCCTTTGTCAATATTTCCTTCCACCCAATGTTGCTCAGCCAATGAAGAGAGACACTAAAACGACCCTATTTCTCCCAATGGCAGTATCGCAGGCAAATCCTCGAAGTCAGTCAATTCCCCTCTCAGAATGGGTATGGCCTGTGATAAATGTTATCAATCCCTTTTGACCATAATTTGACTGAACTAAACTGTCTAATTTTGCTTACAAGGATGAGGAAGTATTCTGTTCATTGAATGGTAATGAAGTTTCAATTGGACTTCACCAAAGACAATCAAATAACGTACAAATAAGGTCAGAACACCTCCTTGATTTGCAAGACATATCTAGTTATAGGCAATGCTCTCTGTGTAAGTACTAATTTGTTCAGATATTTAGGGGTGGGGGAAGAAAACATGTCAATTTTTTTTAATTCCTATTTTGATACAGTTTTAGACCTAGAGAAATATTGAAAAAAGAGAACACAGAGAGTTCACATAAACTCCACAGCCAGAGCCTCCCATTAAAATACCCACATTAGTAATGGTACATTTGTCACAATCAATAAACCAATGTTAATATATTACTGTTAATTAAAGTCCATAGTTTATTCCGATTTCATTAGTTTTCTCCTAATTTCTTTTCCTGTTTCAGAATCTCATTCAGGACATCACATGCCATTTATTCATCATCTCTTCTTAGACTGTTGGCTGTGTGTTTCTCAGACTTTTCTTGCTCTTTTTATGGCCTTGACATTTTTACTACTGATAAGGTATTGTAGACGATCCCTCAGTGTGATTTTTTTCTTTTTTGTCGTTATTAGACTGGGCTTGTGAGTTTGGGGGAGGGAGAATATAGGGATAAAGTACCATTCTCATTACGTCATATCTAGAGTACATACTATCCACATGAGTTATCACCGTTGATGTTGACTTTGATCGCCATGCTGAGGGACCAAATTCATTGCTATTTTGAAAGAACCAAATTTAGGAACTATGTCTTATATAAATAATATCTTAAAACATTTGTGTGTAGCACTGAAGGAGTGGGGAGCTATGCTGATCCCCCTTGAGGGTGAATATCTGCAAAAATTACGGTAATTTATGTGGGCTATTTGTCTATTCTCCCCCATTTGTTTATTCATCCAATCATTAATTATTATCAGCATGCATTGTGCATATTTAGTTTCTAACCATGGTTATAACAGAATATTACTTTATTTATTTTGCTGCTCAGATTATATCTGATTTGGCAATTGGAAACTATTTCAGTTGACCCCTATTTCCCTTTAACTTACCCATCATTGTGTGTGTGTGTGTGTGTGTGTGTACGTACATGCATGTGTGTTTGTGCATTTCTGTACATTCTGACACTACAAGGTACTCCAGGCTCATCTTGTATATTTCCTGCTTTGGTCCTATAATTATCCATTTCTGCAAAGTACCCTGGTTCTTGTTATTGGAGAATGATATCAGAGACCATTATCATTGTGCTAGAGAAGCTCATTGCTAATGGGGTATCATTGTTTCTAGATCTTCTCAACTACAGAGCAAGGAAATATATGTGTACACAACAAACCCATATATATCTACATGTTATTATTTATTTACCTCTCTGTATAGATACAAATATATTAAGTAATATGATTTTTAATTAACAAAATATAACTTTTCAGGTCAAACCATATGAGATTGCTATTTTATGACAAAACATGCTCAATTTTAAAGTCAATTTAATACATATATTTTTTAAAGCATAAAACAAAAAAATGTTCAGGTTAACAAATACCCATGTACTCAGTTAAAAGGAAAAAAAAATGCATTGCCAAAACATATTCCCACCATGGATTTTCTCCCTAGAGGTAACTGCTCTTCGAATGTTTGTAATGATTATTTCTCACTCACTTTATCTATAAAGTAAGCTTCAACACCTAAGTATAAATTTCAGAAATATACAGTTTTTTTCTGTTTTTACTTTCATGACAATGGAATTATAATACATGTAATATTTTGTGTCTTGTGAGACTCCTTGTGAGTTATATGTAGCTGTAGTTCATTTCTATTGTGTGTAACAATTTATGTTGTGAATGTGCAATAATTTGTTTATCCATTTTACTATTGAGTGATAGTCAGTAATATCGTCCTGACTAGAGAATGAAGGTGTAGCATAATTATATTTTGACTGATCTGATTTCCTGGTGTCATAGAACTTCGAATTCATCGGTATTTTAAAAGAAACGAAATTAGGCCTGCCTCTGATTTAAACAATATCTTACAACACATAAACACCAGGAAAACTTCTGAGTATAATTTGGCCTCTCTAGTAGTACTGCCTACAGAGGAAAACTTATGTAATCCATGACAAGTAGTCCAGTTTTGTGACGATTGGACTCACTGTGAGTGAAATAAATTGGCGGTGTGTTTTCATATGTCTGTCTCAGGGGTTTGGTTAATGAGTCCAGCTCAAAGAAACAAGCCTCCGTTGACAAAGTCCAACTCATGAGGCCTCTCGAGAGGCAAGCAGACCATCTTCCATGGGCAGGCGTACCCTGCTCTCCTTCAACTGTGAACATAATCCAGCAAGAGCCTAATTTCCCACTTGAGCTCATACAATATCTCACTTCTATGATCCCAACTATAGGAAAATTAAATAAGACGATTCAACAAAAGTTCTGCCAGAAGTTTACTAATGTGTCTTATTTATAAGGATTTTTATAGCTTTCAACCAATCTATTCTTTTATCGGTTACTCATTCTTTTACCTGTCCTAATTTTGTTATTGTATGAGATAGAGTTTTGGGTTTTTTTAGCACAAAATACAGTATTAAGAAAACTGCATTAATGATTTAAAAGAAGAAATAGACAGCTATATTTATAAAAGTCCTGCATGTGTTCAAAATACCTCCAGGGGGTTGCATTTAATTCAGAGAAGATTAGATGAAACCTTCCAAAATCAATTTCTAATCATATAGCTACTCTCTACTCTTACAGTATTTATTATATAGCTGTTTTGTTATGTCATTCTATATTTCTCTCCCAAACAAAATTACATGATGTTTATGTTAACCGCCCTAACATATTTCATTTCATACGGATTTGTGTTAGAAAAAAGCAAAAATAATTCACCCTTAAAATAAATTCTATGGGGCTTTTATTTTAGTCCTCCCTAAATACACTTTGATTATTTTTATAACAAATTTTGGGAAATGGGAGACTAGAAATCTATTTTTTAAACTCTTCTTCCTCATATTAGGCTCTTCCAATGCATGGATTTTACAGATGTAAACAAAGTTTATGAACCTTATCAGAAAAGTTTGGGGTAATTTTATAGTCTTCTTAGAAAGCATCCAAGTTGGAATGAAAACTGAACAATGAATGACTTGGTTAACTGTCAATCACCATATATTGCCATCTGCTGGGAAGATTGAGCACTGCACATATGTACAGGACCACAAGCAAATAGTGTAGATTGAAGGGGCTTGGGGGTTGGGAGTAGGGAGAAGCAAGGATTAAATTAATTTGAAAATACCAATTTTATTAAATAAATGATGTCATTTGATTACTTTAGGTTAAACTATTATTATCTTTCAATAGTTACATTCAATGGTCCTTTAAAAACAAACAAAAAATATACTTCCCATAAAAGCAGATACCATTCTCTACTGTGCCAATTTTCAGTCACCAGAAATTATGCCTAGCATATTTTCCAGTAAAATAATAAGTAGTATTCAAGTGTTGAATGATTGAATGAATTGATGGTAACCACTTTCCAAGAAGTCAACATATTTCCTATGGCAATTTGAATGAAAAGCATTAGCTAATTGTAAGCATTCTTAATTTCTACTATAGTGCTCCATAGACTAATTTACAGAAAGATCCATATAAAATAATATTACCAGGAATGCAATGGTATTTGATAGATATCTTAACACTATAAAATATTTTGAAGTGATTAAAGATGTTTATGAAATAAAAAAGGACACACATTTGTGAAATTATGTGATTAAAGTGTCAATTTGCATTATGTCCAAGCCCAAAGAACTTTAGACAGACCCACAATATTATTAATGACTTGTTTATAAGTTTATGGCTTTAAGACTACTATAGACTAGGATATAAATAGAGAATAAACTATCAAACATATATGAGTTTAGAAATGTTTTTTTTTATTTATAACGCTAATGCTTTGAATAAGAACAAGGCCAATAATTGGTCTCCAAGTTCTGCAGTCTTTGCAACCCTGCACCTAACATAGGGCTTAGCATAGAGTAGACACTCAAGTATTTATTGTTATTTGAATTTAACTTAGGTACTGTGTGTAAATATTCAATGCAAGTAATATGTGCAAAATTATTTACATGCCCTTTCCATCAAAAGAATATACCAGCTAATTGAGAACAGAAAGAATACATTTGTTTGTTTTATATACCCAACACTCTGCTTAGTGCTGGTAAACAGTAAAAAAAAGTGCTTATAATTCACACTTAATGAAAGGAGATTATAAAATATGTTAAGAAGTAAACACAGACTGCCCTTATGATGGGGCTAGAAAGAATATTCAGCTCCCTTTTGGTTATTGAATACTGTTATTTCTTTTAGAAGTTTATCATTTCACATATTGCTGAGTACAATAAAGACCGAAACTTAGTTTGATTAAGCTCATGTAACCAGGGAGATATAAGACTCAGATCCAAGTTCGCTTATTAGCAAGCACTAAAGTTCTACGGCTCAGCCAAACTCCTTCCTATCTTCATAGCTTCTCCCCTTAGAAAGCAAGTATGTGCCAGAAATAGCTAGTGAGCATTAGAATAGGTGTATGGGCAAGTTGTACAGCACTGAGGCACAATGAACTTTCCTCCGTATCCTAGAAATTAAAAAATCCAACCTCCTTTCATTCAAAACATTCATTGGCCACTATAAAAAGAGATCATGCATTTCAAGGGGATCAATCATTCACCTTCGCACTGTGGCATGAAAGACAAATAAGGCTTTGTTAAAAAGCAATGAAAACCTGTATTATGGGAAACATGCATGTATAATGTCTTAGATATTGAGAAGATCCAGACCAAATTCTGTCTAATGGCAATGCTCCCAGAATTTACCTCCCCCTGCCCAGCACAGCTTCTGAAATCCTATGAACAAAATTGTATGTTTGTTAATAATGTTCCCCACCTCTTCTTTCTGTTAATAGGCTTGTGGTGAGCTCAGGTCTCTGAGCAAAGGTAAGGGACTGTCATTTCTCAACCCTAAGCCACCCCTTCCCCAACCACATAATATAATTCTGTGCATCCTGAAGGCACTCAATACATAGCAGACAAATTAATGTGATGCAAGTGTTTCAAAATTGAGCTTTAGTTACCTGACACATCCTATGAATGCAGATAATGAACTGAGAAAATTAAGCATTTTGAAATAAAATGATAAAGAGAGTATGGCAAGGAGTGGTGGGTGAGAGAAATGAAGTTTTCTAGAAAAAGAAGACTCTTGGAACTTTAGTTACCTAAATGTCCCCTTGATTCCAGTGCATATATAAACCGTAAAACTGAAAATTTACACTCGATTGATTCTTTTTGTGTATTGACAGAAGTTTGTCCATTCCTGTATTCCTAAGGCTGTGAAGTGCTAGGTTGTACCTGTAATTGTTGTCATTGATTGGGAGAGTAATAGATGAATTACTTACAAGCAAATGTCATACCATTAACCAAAGAGCGTGGAGGTATTTTAGCTTGAACCCCAAGAAAAAAAATGAATCTCATTCAAAAGGAGCTAAATAAAACCTTTTTTGAGATTAAAGAAAAAGCTAGAATGAGCAGTGAACCATCAGAGTGTAGCTGACGGGATAGAAACAGGATTGAGTATTCAGATTAGAACAAGGGCTGCAGAGCCAAACAAACAAACAGAATTCCCAAGGGCAAAGCAGAACAGGCAGCAAGCATTGCTGAGCGCTACTGGAGGGAAACTAGCCGATTAGAACTCAGAACCTGCTTGTGCCTGCATCCAGGGGTGGCTGTATTCCTGGGTGAAACCGCACGCGGAAATAGAGTGCCTTATTAACAGTGCGCTGAGCTGCAATAGCACTTAAATACTGTGGCTCTGGCAAAATGTTGTGCAAACGCTAACATGAGGCACATCTCCTGTTGTGATGTTATCTTGATCTGTGTGTCTTTTTAAGTTGGGTGATATTCTCTGATGAAGGCTTGCCTTGCCCTGGCTTCTCTGACACACTCATTAACGGCTGGCTCTTAATAATATCCCATGAGAGTTCTATACCTCCGGGGCCTTTATCCTAGCCACCCCCCTGAGAAATAGTTACAAGTTCACAAACGCCCGTAGTCAAGTTCTATACTGGCATTTAATCACAGCCAGGCCTTTTTTTCCCCCCTCATCTGGGACAGACTGGAGGTGTCACGCTTCTGAAGCAGACCTCCATGATGTGTTTTGTCCTTCAGGAGTGGCCCTCTCTCTGAGATCTCTCTGATATACATGCCAAGTCAGAGTCCGTTTCACTTTTGATCTGCTAACACTGGTGAGAACCACGGTGAGTATTTCTTGTAGCTTCCCTTTATTATGTCAGAGATCTTTGGTGAGTGCATTCTGTGTGGCTGGTGTCAAATCAGCCATTCATTCAACTGCTATTTTGAGAGCTTACTATCTGCTAAACACCACACTGGGGCATGCACGTAGATGACACGAGGCTCTGGGTGCTTCACACACAAAGAATTCAGAATGAAAATTTTAAAATGCAGAATTTGGAGACACATGAACGAAGGGAAGGATGAAGGTTTGCTCTGCCCAAGGGAGCCAGGTAAAGCTTTATGGAGAGCTGGGCTCTTATTCTAAAGGTCCTAAAGGATGTTTTTAAAAGCTAATTCTGGCATTTAAGCTAATTAGATACAGTAAGGTGAGGGAGAAAATGGTGCAAGGGGGAGTAAAAGGCTCGCAGTGCATCAGTTAGAAGCAGACTGAGCCCGGCCTGCATAGCTCAGTGGTTGAGTGCCGACCTATGAACCAGGAGGTCACGGTTCAATTCCCAGTCAGGGCACCTGCCTGGGTTGTGGGCTCCATCCCCAGTGTGGGTGGGTGCAGAAGACAGCCAATCAATGATTCTCTCTCATCATTAATGTCCTGTCTCTCTCCCTCGCCTTTCCTCTCTGAAATCAATAAGAGTATAGTTTTAAAAAAGAATCAGACTGAGCTGTGAGTGACAGGCATCAACAAACTGAGATGAGCCTGCAGAGGCAGGCAGTCCAAGTCATCTGGTAAACAGATTCTGCATCTCAAAGTCCTCAGGGCCTTCCACTTCTTCTGCTTGGCTGCTTTGCTTTACATGGATGCCATTACTGAGGTCCAAACAAGACGGATGGCTTAGACCCAACGCTATGTTCTCACTCCAGCCAGAATAAGGGCAAGCAAGTTCAATAGATGCCTCTCAGTATCTAGAACTCTCTTCCAATGATCCCATCTCTCATTCATCCCCAGACACCCACTCACATTCTGATGGTCATAGTCAAGATCATTCATTGTAAATTCCTGCATACACTCCATCACGTCCATTACATTCCATTCACTGGTTTCCACAACTTAACTGGTCCCTGTACTTCTTTTAAGGCATCCCCAACATTTTTGCTTCTCTAATCTTACTAACTACCCTTAATTTACTCAAGTTTCCAGTAGACTCCTTACTTAACTCAAAATCTGCTGTCAAACATTATAGTCATCCCTTGCCTACACTCCCAATCCACCCCCCACCCCGAAATTGTTATGCTCCCTTAGCAAAACCACAGTCTTGGTTAAATTCAACTTTCTGCTGTCCCCGAACCTGTTCCTCTTTAGCTGAATATAGTTGGAGAAACACAACTACACACATTATTCTCACTGTTAATAAATAACAAACAGTAAGCAGGCCTTTGCAAAGCCCAGCAGTTACACTGTAGTGCCTTTAGCCCATTTATTCTTCCCATCTCCTAGAGCCTATGTTGCATCTAACCCTGTATCCTCAAAACTCCAACCCTTCCTCTTCCATCCTCTCTCTCAGCTGATGGCCTCTGGCTCCCACCACGTGGTCTCACCTGTCTGCATCAGCACCCATCTTCTCTGCCTTGCTGAGCG
Source organism: Myotis davidii (assembly GCF_000327345.1). Classification (NCBI taxonomy): domain Eukaryota; kingdom Metazoa; phylum Chordata; class Mammalia; order Chiroptera; family Vespertilionidae; genus Myotis; species Myotis davidii. The sequence goes on from NW_006283588.1 coordinate 2,359,828, forward strand.
TTCCATCTCCTGTCCACATGTGGTCCTTCTTGATAGTGAGACCTGTCCCTCTCTTCCCGGTAAACATCTCTGCCCTCTCTCTCAACAGTGTTTTTCCTTCTACCCTGGTTCATTCCCCAAAGTGATTTCTTGATCCCAACTTCCCCATGAGCTACTGACCCCATCTCTCTGCTGCTCTTTATATAAAAACTGCTCTTTGGATGCAGTAGACAAAATTCTATAGTGACATTGGTTTTTTGCTTTGTCTGGAATTCTCTTCCTCTGAGTATCTCCCTGCCTAACTCCCTCATCTCTTTCGAGGCCCTGGTTAATCACCCTCTCAATGAGGCACAAACTACCCCATTTCAAATTATCGTAACTCATTCCCATGTCTGCCTCCTCACTTCCCTAACCTGCTCAAACTTTTGTGATGGATTTTATCATCTTATGAGATATATTAGGATGTACCAACTTGTGATTGTGTTTTATCTCCCCCAACTAAAATTTAGGTTTGAAAAGGACAGAAATTGTTTAAAAATCCCATGTGCCTGGAATAGTTCCTGAAACATATTGTGAACTCAATAAATATTAGTTAAACACATTGAGTTTACTTTCAATTTCAAAGTCTTAATGTTCAGATAGAATAATGTGCTTACTGGTATGAGGCAAGACTCTTGCTTTCAAGTGGCAGAAGTCTTACCAGCCAAGTCAAGAAGAATGGTCTGTTTGATTGGTTTGGTTTGGTTTGGTTTGGTTTGGTTTGGCTTGGTTTGGTTAGGTTCCTGTAACAAGGTGGGTCAGGATGTGTGGTAGTCTGTCTCATCTGGGTTTGGCTTGGCTCGGTTTGGTTAGGTTCCTGTGGGTCAGGATGTGTGGTAGTCTGTCTCATCTGATTCCAGGTCCTTAAGGAAGACCAGCAAGTTTAGATCTTCATCTTTTTACTCTTCCCTTTTTGCTTTATTCTCTGGGAAAAGTTCCCTCTTAGAGAAGTGGTCTCAAGAAGCTTTAGATTGACATGATCTTTAGATCCCCCAAATCATGAAGACACCTCAAAAGTCCCAGGTAGGATGCTGTCTGGGTCAATAAATGAGCAAGTCACCCTGTGGCAGTCATCTCTTGGGCCAGGCCTAGGTCACAGGCCACTCCCTAAGTGCCTGGGTGGCAGTGAGGCACAATCAGGGTCATGTGAATCCCTCAGGCTATGTAGAAAGAGAAAGAGGAGATCTCCCTAAAATACAATGCTGGGCAGACAATTGTCTACTCCAGAACCGAAGGAGATCTGAGAAACATTTATTTTTGTTTCTTTGTTATTTTTTCACATGAATTTCAGCCTCTAGAAAATCTAACATTAAAAAACAAACAACAACAAAACTATCCTTATTTGAGTAATACCCTTTTCAAATTGGGACCATGCCCCATCAGAAAGGATTCCAAAAATTTTTAAATCAAAAAATAAACAATATTTTAAGTACATTTTCATAATTTCAGGGGGAAAAAGTTAAGTATAGAAAAATATTAAGCAAAAGATGTAGCATTTTTCCTTAGCAAAAAAAGAAAAAAATGTCTTCCAAACTTTTAATAAAATTTTATTATAAAAAGTAATTAGGTTGCACAGGAATTAGCTTGCTATCAAGTCCTTTCTGCTCTTAGGTTTTTTCCTCTTGTATATGTCTCTATGCCTATATGTAAGTTGATAAACTTTAGGTAATCATATTATTAAGGCAAAGTTTTAGAATGTTCTAAAAGTAATAATTAGGTGTAAAGTGACTTTAAGAACATATGTCTGAATTTCAACAAGATTCAAAAAATAACTTTTCTTTGTATTTAACTATTATATAATGTGAAGAATACTATTATAATTTATTAAAGTAGCATTTTATCTAGTTTATTTGCTTACTATTAATATGTATAAGAGAATTGTTTACAATTAGTACATTATTAGCATTCTCTGATAAACAAAAACACATTGAAATAGAAGACACTTATTCCTATATACATGAATATTTTATCTTTAAAATTAATCAAGGTATTTATTTTTAAATATTTTTAAATTAATTCTTCCATGAAATATATAACCATATAGTAAAAATCATAATTTAGACTATAGAGGGTTATCCTATTAATTAAAATTCTATTTATACACAAAATAATTATAACTTTAAAATAGTCTAAATAAGTTCCTGTGCCTTAAAGGCTATATATAAATTATAATTTAATATGTAAAAAGTGATTATGGAGAAAACCTAATATTATCTTCATGTACCTCACTCTAAGTAACAAATACTTATAATTTGGAACTTTTAACCCCGCTCCACTTTTGGAATTTTTTTCTTTACCTTCAGAACATTGAATATAACAGTATCTGGTATTATACAATGATATGTGATAAAGAGATATGTATTTAGTGAATAACCAGAGTTTGAGTCTCAACTCAACTACTTTCTATCCATGTAGTCTTAGATATTTTGTCTAAGCTCTTTAAACATCAGATTATTTACACATAAAATGGAAATTAAAACAGTATGGTATAAGTTTTCTAGGGCTGCCATAAAAAGCATAATGCAGACTGGAGTGGGGTGGAGCTTAAACAACAAAAATATAATTTTCTCACAATTCTGGAGGCTAGAATCTAAGACCAAGGATTGGTTTAACTCTGAGGCTTTTGTTGGCTCGTAGATGATAATCTTCTTATTTGTCTTCACATGGTCATTTGTCTGTGTCCTAAATATATATGTGATTATAGCCTGCCATATAACCTCATTTTATCATAATTACCTCTTTAAAGCCCTATCTCCAAATGTAGTCACATTCTAAGGGACTGGGAGTTTGAACTTCAACATATGATCTGTAGAGGCCACAATTTAGTCCATTACAAGTACCTACCTCATTGGGTTGCCATATCTACACTAATAAAAGACAAACATGCAAATTCACCATACCTTCGCTACACCTTAAGCCATGCCCACCAGCCAATCAGAGTGACTATATGCAAATTAACCCAACCAAGATGGCGGCTGGCAGCCATGGAGCTAGAGCAAGCAGGAGGCTTGGTTGCCCCAATGATGGAGGAAGCCAAGCTTCCCAGATGGCTTTTGCCTCCTCTCAAGGCAACAAAGTTTCAATTATAGAAGGGAAATAAACCCCAGATATCTGCTTCCAGCACCATGGCCACATAGCTAGAGCAAGCAGGAGGCTTGGCTGCCTCAATGATGAAAGAAGCCAAGCTTCCCGACTGGCGGCTGCCTCGTCTCAAGGCAACAAAGTTTCAATTATAGAAGGTTTGCAGCCCAGTTCTTTCAAGGTGCATTAATTTGTGCCCCTAACACACACACACACACACACAAAATAGAAGCCTAAGTGACCTTTACGGCATAACGACTGGAATGACAGACCACTATGACACACACTGGCCACCAGGGGGCAGACGCTCAATGCAGGAGCTGCCCCCTGGTGGTCAGTGTGCTCCCACAGAGGGAGCTCTGCTCAGCCACAAGCCAGGCTGATGACTGCCAGCACAGCGGTGGTGGCAGAAGCCTCTCCTGTTTCCTCAGCAGCACTAAGGATGTCCGACTGCAGCTTAGGTCTGTTCCCTGCTGGCAAGTGGACATCCCCCGAGGGCTGCTGGGCTGCCAGAGGGATGTCTGACTGCCAGCTTGGGCCCGATCCCCCAGGGAGCGAGCCTAAGCCAGCAGGTGGACATCCTCTGAGGGATCCCAGACTGCAAGAGGGCATAGGCGGGGCTGAGGGACCACCCCGAGTGCACAAAGTTTTGTGCACCGGAATTCTAGTAGATTAAATAAAATAACATTTATATAAAACTTAGCACAGGTCTGAAATGTAACAAGAACCTATTTATTTCTATTGGCCTGAACCATCTTCATTTGAAAATGTAATGTTCTAAGATTTTCAAATGCAACTAAAATATTTCTTTTTAAATAAGGTAACGTAAACTGTAGGAAAAATATGATAAATTATTTATTTTTGACCATAAATAAATAGATTTCGAGGGGAAAATGTCATAAGTTTACCAAATGTGGGAATCCTGAACTCATGTTGAAGAATAGTCTACATTTTAACTATATTTATTTACCTTACTAAAAGTAAATTATGAAATGTGCAATTCCTTAAAAAAAAGTTGTGTAATCTATACACACAAGTCATTCTTTTAGAATTTTGTGGCCATATTGGGCCAGATTCTTCCAATTATCAACCTCCTATTATAATAACTAGAAATCAGAATCTTTGAAAGGTAGCTATTGATTTTACTTTCTGAAAGTTACACATGGCTTGAATATTATCTCTGTGGCTAAGTATAAATATTAGCTAATGAAGAGATTTTTTTTAAGTTTTCAAAGAAAGTTAAAGTAGGTCCAGTACCAAGAGGTGAATAGTAGATGAGCTTGAACTGAAGATTTTCGCCTAATAATTTTTTATTCTACTTATGAATGGGGCTACATCATATTTTAAGTTTTGCCAACTTAAAACTCTTTTATGTTTTCATGTCTTCCAATTTCCTACCAACTGGTGACTAACTAACTTAAACATGCGACTAGAGAGGAAGAAATGTTTGTCACCAAGCAAAACTGCAAGTCAACCAAGAGCAAGGAGAAGAGCTGCCATCATAAACAGGTTTTGTTAATAGCAACAATAGCCGATAACCAGACTAATTAATTATTATAATGTGTTTGAAAGCAATGTCACACCTATCCTCAGATGAGTAACACAGAATCTATACTTTTGATTTGAAACAAACAAACAATTACAATTGGCTGTAATCAAAGCTGTAAAGTAGAGCCAAGGTCCTCTGCCTGATATACATTCTACTAATCAGGACTCAGAGGCTGTAGCTCAAGGCTGTACTTTCTGGTCATTCAAGCCAGAAGTCCATTCCCCCACTACCTCCTTGCCCACTGTTTTCTGTCCACCATGTCTTGGTCCTCTTGTATATCCTCTGGTTCTAAGGTGTTTCCAAGCTCTCATCTTTATGTTTCCCATACTCTTTGCTGTCCATGGCTCTATAATTCTCCCACTCAAGATGGCATGATCAAGCAGAACCAGTGATCGGCTGGTAAAAGATTAACAGCCAACTCTCCAGCAGAAGTGCTGATTCATAGCGTTGCTGATTTCTCTAGTGTCATCTGGCTGATTTCTTGCTACCAACACGATGTCAACTGGCTCCCTAAATTCCTGGAAATGTAACAATCTTCTTTCACCAGCCAGTGAGAGCTGCCTCTTCCATTCCACCAATAAGGGCAATATTAGACTGGCTCCCAATTTCTCCAGCAGAAATGGTTTAGGAGCTGAAGGATTCTGGAAACAAACTTAGAATGAGAAGGGTCTTTGAAGGTCACCACTCCATCTCTCCTATTTTACAGGTGAAGAAATTGCCATCCAGAGAGGTTAATTGTTACTGTTCCTTGCACTGGATCTTATGACTGCTGTCTTCGTGCCGTTGTGGCTTAGCAGACCAGAGTGTGCACAAATGTTCTTTTCTCACGGTACTGGATTAAAGATCAGCCTTTGATTTGCAGCTACTGTCCCTGTTTGTCAAGCTTTTGCTGTTAATCATTTAAAATAATAAAATTATGAACTCTTTAAGTTTGCTCTGACTCCAGAGGTTATCTTTTGTCCAGTACAATCCTTTCTATATCCTCTCAGGCATATGGTCATCCATCTCTTAGTTAAAGTACTCTACCTTTTTTTATTAACTGTGAGAAAAATTATTTGAAATAAAAGACAGGTAGTAATAACCCAATTTTACAATTGAGGTAGCAGAGGAGAATCCAGTAAGCCTAATAGAAAGCCCATAATATAACTGGAATTAGAACCCTCAATATAAATTGAAGCCAGTAATACTTCTCCTATTCTATGCAAAAACTCACTTGTTCCTGCATATGATTTGAAGGGGGTCAGGCAGGGATTCTGCTTTGTTGATTGATTCTACAAAATTAATAACTTTTCAAAAGTACAAGGCACTTTTCTATCCACACACATTATTTGGTTTATGATACTATGCCAAAAATGTTGCGAGTTGCCATACAGCTTTGCCAAACGAAGATAAGAGGGGCTCTCTTCCTTAAAAAGTCTTACAATCTAGTTGGAGAAATGACAAATATATGAAAAAGATAACTGATCGTCAAAGACTGTCCTATATAATAAAAGCCTAATATGCTAAGTGTTCAATCATTCGTTCAACTGTGCAACCAGTTGTTATGATGCACACTGACCACCAGGGTGCAGATGCTCTGACTGGTAGTTTAGCTTGCTGCTAGGGTCTGGCTGATCAGGACTGGGTGAGACGGGTCGGACACACCCTGGAGCCAATCTCCCCTGGTCCCTCCCCAGCCTCTAAAATATTTCTTCCAATTAATTTCCTTTCAATGTGCACGAATATGTGCACTGGGCCTCTAGTAAATAATAAATGCCTATGAATGAGATAGATACAAAGTGTTACTAGATGTCAAAGGAAAAAAAATGCTCTTAATTTTAGTGGATAACAAAAGAGCACAGAAGATTTGGAGTTAGACTATTTATGTCATGATCTCAAACTAATTTTTCAAAATTATGTTCCTTATTTTTCTATACAAATAACTCAAAGCAAACTTATGACCATATTGGAGTCCCTGGCTTTTTCCTTCCTCTGGGTCTGTACTTACTGTGCTTCTAACTCTAAGAATGCATTCCCCACTCTTCTCCACTGTCCCTACCAAGCAATTTTCGAAGTTCAGGTCTAATTGTATCTTCTTATATTTACCATCCTTATTTAACCAAGCCAGAGGAAGTCACAACTAAATTTCTGAAAAGCTATTACACTTCTTTATAACCTTTTAAGATAACTTTCTTTTAAACAAAATATCACATTTGCATATGCAAATGGACACTTTCTTCTTAGTAAAACTTAGAGAGTAACTACATATTTTATTAAAATAAATTTGTAATGAATTGTGTTTCTTTTTAATTTTACTTTACAATTGACCTTAAAGCTAATTAAGATGGCACCATCTGGAAAAAAATAATTTTTAAGAAAAAAAAGAAAAGTTAAAAAAGATAATAAGAGGGGCGGGGGGCGGAAATGGCACCAGTCAGGTTTAGCACAGCAGAGGGAGAGAGTGCTGAAGATGGATCCTGCCAGCTGGAGCATGAAAATGGCACCTGCTAGAAAGGATAAAAGAAACAGGAGGAACCCAACCAGCATGGCTCAGTGGTTGAGTGTCGACCTAAGAAACAGGAGGTCACAGTTCAATTCCTACTCAAGGCACATGCCCAGATTTCAGGCACCATCTCCATTGTGGGGTGTGTGGGAAGCAGCCAATCAGTGATTCTCTCTCATCATTGATGTTTCTCTCTCTCTTCCTATCACTTCCTCTCTGAAATCAATAAAATATATTTTAAAAAGAAAATAAAAAGGAATAATACTGTGCCCATGGGAGAGTAGGAAGATGTTTCCACCACCTCCGATCCCAGAGTATCCCAGCAGGCCTCCGCCCCTCAGACCAATGCTGTAAAGCTAACAAGTGAAACTGTTTCATATGATGTCTGGGTACTTTCAAAGGGCTGCTTCAGCACTGGGCAGGGTAGGTGAGTCTGCACCCAGGCCTTAAGAGCTGTTCCTCATTTTGCCACAGCCCCCTGTGTCTCATGAGCCCAGTAGGTTTTTGAAGCAATATGTTTGGGGGCGGGCTCGTTCTTTAGGTGCTGGACTTATAAGTTGGGGTGCCCTAAGTGAGCTACAAGCTTCATATTTTGTTTCCTCCCAGTTTTGAATTACTGTAAGGGGCAGGGTTTATGGTACAATTGACTTAGCATTTTCTACCCACTTCAATTTGGTTTTCCTCTCATGTGCCCAATGTGAAAGGGTTGCTCTGCCAGTTTTAAGTTTCTCTTTTTCAAAGGAAAGTGTTCCATATAGAGCTGTAGGTTTGGTGTGTCTATGAAAGGAGGATAGTTTAGGACAGTGGTTCCCAATGTGAGGCACATGCTTCACAGAGGGGCAATTTGATTTTTAAGGGGGGGGGCAATTCGAGGAGTAAACAGTGAATTTTTTGCATTTCTTATGGTTCTAGCGGCCTTCATCTATAGCGTATTC
>NW_006283588.1:2368178-2368662 GCF_000327345.1 Myotis davidii
CTCTCTCGTCAATCCATGTCTATGGTCTTTAAGATAACTTGTTATGTAAAATTATTTATTTATCTAAGATGCACCTACACTAAATTTATCAGAAAAATAAAAAAGTTGATATTAAGAAAAAAATTGTAAATGGAAGATTATAAGAGAGGGTTTCACGTGCCAGCAAAAGTTACTGGCGTGCCATGTTTGGCACACATGCCAGGGGTTGCCCACATTATATATATTGTGACACATTTATGCATTTTAGTTTTCTATTATGTGTTTTGAAACTTTATTTGCTATTTTTTCATATCACTTCATATTGTTATTCTTTCTTAACAATTTCTTAGTGATTTCTTTCTCAATACTTCAACTGTCCTTTTGTTCTTTTATTTTTCTTTCATGGATGCCATCTTCTTTGGAAGCTTGTTTAGATCAAGTTATTGGCCTTTTAGGCTTCCTCTACATGACTAGGAGTTCACTTTTTGAATAATTAGAATTTTAT
>NW_006283588.1:2369340-2369623 GCF_000327345.1 Myotis davidii
TTCTTCAGCCCCACTTATGACCTCTTAAAGTCTGGGGACCTCTTGGAGGATGTCCACCTCCTGGCTTAGGCCTGCTCCCTGGGGGATCAGGCCCAAGCTGGCAGTCAGACATCCCTCTGGTAGCCCAGCAGCCCTTGGGGGATGTCCACTTACCAGTAGGGAGCAGACCTAAGCTGCAGTCGGATATCCTTATGCTGAAGAGAAGGTGGGAGAGGCTCCCGCCACCACCATTGTGCTGGCAGTCATCAGCCTGGCTTGTGGCTGAGCAGAGCTCCCCCTGTGG